>NC_052504.1:93230150-93429230 GCF_014356525.2 Nilaparvata lugens
AGTTTTTTATATCCAGTTTAATTTTTCCGCTGACCTTATTGTCCATGAGAAAGTGATTCGGAATGAGGTTTATTATTTTAGTACCTATGTAAATTAATTGCCTCCTTATACATTCAATATTAGTGTTATAGGTTACATATTTGTTAGCAGTGGCCCTTAGATTATAATAATTAAGAGTAGAGTTTATTGTGAGAGGAAAATCGGATCTATATTTTATAAGTACTCAATTACGGTTTTTATGTATAATTGACGTATAGTCATGACCTCAAAATCACTAAAAACCATATCCGTTGGATAGAGCCTGGGTTTGTTTAATATAGTTTAATTATCAGTTTTTGTGCTACAAATAATTCAGCAATATGACAGTTGAAACAGCCTCCCCAAACAACTATGCCATACTGCAGAATTGACTTGACAAGAGCATGATACATCATTTTCAGGTGGTTCTTATTAAGAATTCTGTTAACTTGGTAAAATTTAAAGGATAAATATCTAATTTTTCTACATATAAATAAAATAAACTCTCCACAGAAAAAGGCGTGTTAAGGAGAATATGGTGGATACGCATGAGAGTTGTATTTGGAAATCAATGCGACTAGTGCCTGTGTGGTACAGAAGCCAAGTAAAACTCTACAGCTAATCTGAAAACTTCGGATTGATGAACTTGTTATCTGAACTTGGTCCTTCGCCGTTCTGTGCAGGCAATCGCTTTCATTGTACTTTACACAGGAACAGAAGTCAGCAAAACTTTCGTCCTGTCTTTGTCTCAAAATCAAGACAGCTCGAAAAACGAACTTTTCATGGCAAGGGGAATGAGGAAAATCTGAAAATCTTGACATTGAAATATCAAGTGGAGAAAAAGTTACGAGAACCAACTTTGGAATATCAAGTGAAGGATCTGTGAGACAAAGTACCTATTCGGATTTTAATTTTGGGTAAGATACCCAACCTACCTTCTATACAAAATTCTTTTGGGTAAGATACCTTCTATACAGTGGCGTATTCAGGGGGGGGGGATATGGGGATGTATTCCCCCACCCCGAAATGGAACCTGAATTTTTTGTGGCTGGATCAGCCACAAAAAAAATAGCATCTAATATCATATTTCCGTTATATTGTACTATGTAAGTCGAGAAATATAAAATGAGGGATGAGAGAATAGCACTTCAGTAGCATAGAATTGATGATAATAATGATGAGCTGTTTTCTTATAGACAGTGATGAGTAGTCCTTTGCCCATTTTTGCAAAAATTATGGGCATTTTTGGTGTATTTTTTTTGAAATTCGATGTTCATCAATTTTGGAAAAAATGTCACGTTTTTGGAAAAAATGTCACGTTTTTGGAAAAAATGTCACGTTTTTTGGAAAAACGTGTGTAGGGACTAGATAGCAGGGGATAGAAAAACATACAGATAGCACTTTAAGGTTAGATCACTTTCCACCATCTATTTTATTTTAAAGAAATTCAATATAGCTTATATTGCTCTAGTGGATTATAGTTTTTTCAGTTTCATGCATATCCTAGAACAAAGCACCAGCAGCTTCTTCCAGAGAGAATACCCCCGAAAATCTCACAGTTATGATGAAGGGGTGAAGTTTCTACCGTGGACAGGAGGGACACATCCCTCTAATATTTGAAAAAAATGTTCTGCAATAGCAAAACAATGAAAGTTTGAATACTCAAGTAAGAGTCAAGTTAAAACTAAGCCTATAAAGTTGGTTGAAATAGTGCTTTATTGGGGCCAAATTTTAAGCATTCTAGCTTGTTATCAGAACAATAATGAGTAGGCCTTCTACAAAATCACTATTTTCTTAATTAAACAATTGAATAACAAATAAAATTCTACTCCATTCCATTATATTTGCTATAATGCTTTGCTTATCACCAAAAAACTTGAATGGAATGTTTGTTTCAAGTGGAAATTGCGTAAAATCGCACCAAATTGAAGGTATATTTTCAAAATTTTCCGGGGGAGGGCTCCGGACCCCCCTTTGGTGGGGGGTATTCCATACCCCTACACCTCCCGGTGTCACCCTCAATGTTTAAGTGCTTTCTACTCCAATGTCAAAAGTAACATCTCCCCCCGAAAGTTTTTCCTGACTACGCCACTGCTTCTATAAATCATAGTAAGGTACAACTGAAAGTTTGAATATTGCTATGTAGGAGGTCATCATTATGGTAAGGTCATCAGGTTATGGTAATCATTTCAAACCTCATTTCACACTTAAAAATGATTCTAAAAAGTTGAAATATGTTGTGTGAGTCTAAATATTAACATGTTGTATACCAGATTAATACTAGGACCTTCTATATACCATGGTACAACTGGAAATTTGATTATTGTTATGAAGGAGGTCTTATGGTGATCATTTAATACCTCATTTCACACTTGAAAATGACTCTAAAAAGTTCTAAACATGTTGTATTAGACTAAATATAAACATATTGGATGATTTTTTTATTAAATCTGATCTTGTTTCTCAAGTTTCACTAATTGTTACAAGAGGTCATCACTATAGATTCATAAAAAGTATTAAATACTATGCATAAAGATGCGGAGACGTTTTTCAAAAAGTTTATAGGAAATGAGTTATTGTCGTCCAATATTGTAGGTCTTCAGATTCATTTTGCAATAATTATTGTGATACTCATTGATAATTTATCTGCATGGTGGACAACACATCCAGAGGAGTTTATTCATTAATTTAGGAACATTATATAATATTTTTATACAATGATATAACATTATTCAAGATTTCAAAATGATACCTCACTATATAATATAAAATTATGTATCGAGGATATCATCAAATTAATACAAAATTATGCTAAAGATAGATTAATAAAAAAAATTCCGAAAGTCTAAAACTATATCTTTTACCCTAATCATCACCTAGTACAATGATAGTAAACCGAGGTACTAATTATTCCTACAAATTAATTCAAGTATAAAGAATACTACTTCAATACCTATAAATCCTATTTACTATTTACTTCCTCACTGCTATGTATTCCAATACTGAATATCCAATGTCTAATTTTTCTTTTGAAGCTAATGAAATTCCCTTCTGCTTTGAAAATTAATTATTATTAATTTATAATTACTCATTATTTCTCTTAGATTCCCTATTTGATTCTCTGTTTCTATTCCAATGAATTTTCTATTTGAGAAAACCTGTGCCCTGCAATAGAAATGAAGCGAGTTGGTAACTCGAGTGAACAAAAAGTAATCAGTTTTTACCGAGTTGGAGGAAATATCCGAGTACAATTAGCGCTAAAGCTGGAACAATAATAAAGTTTAGACTCCGTTTCAGATGTGCTCCTCTACCCACTTCTTCCTATAAGAAACTTCAAAGTTTGTTTTGGATATTTAGTCAAGCTCTTTTATTAATAGCTGCAGAAGTGTATGCAAATAGTTTGGTTCAACTTTTAAATAGAAAAGTAAGCCTACATCCGCCATTACTTCTCAAAACAATTACTACATTTTGAATGGTATCTTCAAGTGAGCTTATCCTAATCACAATACTCAGTACCGTATCTTCTTGAATACGGTACGACGTAGTAGCCTATAATTATGATGAGGACTCAAATGAAGGTTTCTACTTCAGTACTTCTGTAATAGAATGTCCTGTATTTGAATGTTATTAGATAATTGGCCCATAACTTGAATGTAATGTAATGTTGCTAATTTAATTTTGGTTTTTTGATAAAATCAATCATTTGATTGTTTATTGATTTCAATACTATTCTCTTACCTTCGCATAGGTTTTCCTATCAGGTAAACTGAATTTTCAATTTTTTGAATTGAAAAAGAGTGATCAATGTAGGATACCTACCTAACTTAATTTTGTGTTTCAAGACTCAGAGTTTGAAATTCTTCATGAAGATGCTAAATGCAGTTTTTTTGAATGTTGCATGTGAATGAATTAATAGATTATCAACCTATCTATTATATAATATATAATCATTACATTATCTAATCATATTATATTCTCTTACAGAAAAAGCTGCATTGAATATTGAAGATTTAAATGAAAAAGACTAACAAATAGTCAAAACCCACAGATTTATTGATACTTAGAAAGACAGGTTTCGGTTATTACACCATTGTCAATCTCTGATAAAGCTGTTTATCAGAGATTGACAATGGTGTAATAACCGAAACTGGTATTTCTAAGTATCAATAAATCTGTGGTTTTTTGACAAATTCTTAGTCTTTTTCATTTTAATATGAATAATTACTACAATATCAACTTCTCAACTACCGTACACAAAAATATTGAAGATTTGGTGTTTTAAATAGAACTACACTTAGGCTAAATCATCACAACCAGATATTAAGTTTGTTATTTTTATAATAATTTGAAAATAAGATCAATCATTGAGAAACAAAATAGTATAATAATTGAGCAGTATGGTTTTCACTATATCGTTCAATTCAATTCTGAAATATCAATACTCAATGTTTTATTATTTATCCTATCATATTATTGAATTGATTATCTTCAAATATATTTATCTCCAATTAAGAAATACAACTAGAACTCTTCTATTACACCTGTTAAACCTCGCCATTTTTTCTCCATAGAAAGAACGTGTGGACCGCAGAACTCGAAAAGCCTGACCGCTCTTTTTATGCACACTCCCTTGGATGGCAGATGTCACTAATGAAAAAAATCAATTTAGAGAAAACATAATATTGTTCATGTTACAAAGATTTGGTATGCGACTACCAATCTTCGTAGCAGAGAGAGAGAAGTGAACGAAAATAGAAAAAATACAGGCTAATAAGTTTTTGGAGCTAGGGATGAGGCGAGCCTATTTTCCGAGTCACTCGCTCGAGTGAGAGGCCGGATCGAATCAGCGAGAGAGAGAGAAAGAGTAAGAGAGAGAGGGATTGAGCATGAAACTAAGTCCTGAGTAATTGTTCGCGTTGACTGACTGATGAATTAAAACCCAGTCGAAAAGCCCGCGCGGCGTCACATTATAACCACTCTTTCTTTCACCAACTTTTTCTCTCTCTCGTCCGTCTTTCTGTGTCTCTCATCAACACAAAATTGAAACTAATTACTGGAGAACTAATTTCTGTAGTCGACTCTGTGCCGCTGTATCGCAAAATTAAATCTGTCAGCAGAATTTGATGGCCATTCTAGATTAAGTTCATATCAAAGACAGTGTGCCGTCACGTTTCTCTAACTCTGATGCAGTATGGTTACAGACTCCCAACTACTTTCCTAATTAGAATTTATCTCAATTATATAACATAATATTTCATGATAATTATTCTGTAATATTGAGAGCAAGTTTTTTGGAAGTTGTATGAATGAGCTTACAGATACTGTAGTGTTCAAGTTCGCTTTGAAATATGAATATTGACGTATACAGCATTTTACTCTTATTTTTGATCCAGTTATTCTGTCCAACAAAGCCATCAAATAACCATCTGCCCACCTTGGGACACTTCAATGATATAATGCTCATATTATAATGATGAGCATTACTTCTGAATTTTATTTCACTTGAAGAGTAGGCTACATATCAATGAAATAATTTATAAATAAATATGATATTATGATTGACCGAGCGAAGTGAGGTCTAAGATTCAAGTCGACAGTTTGGCATTTCTCTTAATGTTTAAATGTTTATATGTTGCGCATTTATGGCGAAACGCGTTAATAGATTTTCATGAAATTTGACAGGTATGATCCTTTTTTAATTGGGCGTCGACGTATATACAAGGTTTTTGAAAATTTTGCATTTCAAGGATAATATAGAAGGAAAAAGGAGCCTCCTTCATACGCCAGAATTAGAGTAAAAATCAGACTTAAGAATTATTCATAATAAATCAGCTGACAAGTGATTACACAGATGTGTGGAGAAGCCAGTCTATTGCTGTATTTCTATAAATAAGGTCTATAGTTTCGATCAGGTACTTGTGGATGAGAATACTGCGTGAGGTCTACTGTTCACAGAACTACTAGTAAGTTACATTGACCTGTTGCTATGTTTTCTCAAAAATTAATAAATAATTTATCAATTTAAAATGTCTAGAAAAAATCCTAAATAAACATAGTGCTTTTCTGTCCTATTGTACTGTGACGTGTCGTCCCGGAATGTAAGTGTGAGCGCTGTTATCAGGTCTGGCTGCAACTGTCTACAACGTTGATGGAAAGATACATTTTTCAAGATGTTCGATGTTTTTGAAAAAAAGTATTATAGTTCACTAGACAGCTGATTTATGATGAATAATTCTATAGTCTGATTTTTCCTCTAATATTGGCGTATGAAGGAGGCTCCTTCTTCCTTTTATATTATCCTTGAAATGCAAAATTTCCAAAAACCTTGTATATACGTCGACACACAATTTAAAGAGGAACATACCTGTCAAATTTCATGAAAATCTATTACCGCGTTTCGCCGTAAATGCGCAACATATAAATATATAAACATATCAACATTTTAAACATTAAGAGAAATGCCAAACCGTCGACTTGAATCAGACCTCACTTCGCTCGGTCAATTAATAAATAGCTTTAAAAAATAGAATTATAGTACCCTTTAAAATTAATAAAGTATAAACAAACAAGAATACAAATTGTAACGTAGCTACTAGTTTCGGTGATCAAACCATCGTCAGGTTATAAAAATAAATATTTACTAATAGTTTTGTTATTTTAAACTTCCGGTAGTCGCGCCCTTCTCAATCACACGAGCAGTCGCGTGTTGTATTTTGTACAACATCCAATTTTCCAAGTGTTATGAACTCTGTTTACTGTCAAAACATAATATTTATCAATTAATTGTAAAATTAATTTTTCTATCTTCTTGGATTATTTTACACCTATGAACATTTGGATGATTACCATTTCATAGCCCAATAAGGTACATCAAGCAAAGCCATCAATTCTGTGTTATTAGTTCGTTTATAGTCCCCCTATACAGTACTGTATTCCCCTATACTGTATTTCCCAGTTTCCCTATCTTATGCACAGTGCTAAGATGTCTTATTAGATGCATTGTCGCGACTAATTGGCACCTAAAGACTGAACCATTGCTCGGTTGATACTGCAACTCAGTGGAGTGATGGGGAGAAAGTTTTGGGATGCATAGATGACTCATTCACTGACACCACCCAATTCAATAGTCATGTGCAGCAAAAAAACTGACACTGTTGTACTTTTTACAACAGCGCGACTGCCAGAAGGTTAAATAAAATCTTCAAGAAAATTATTTTAACAGCTGCCACTATCTATCAACTGATTTATTTGAGATTTTTTAGTTATAATTTTTTTTCGAAAATTGGGTTATTAGTATGTGGGTGATGTTTAGTAGGTATATTATTTTTATTAAATTTGGAATGTAATTCTAATAACCCAAAAAAATGTTAAAACTAAAAAATCTCAAATAAATCAGTTGATAGATAGGGGCGGCAGCTGCTAAAATAATTTACTTGAAGATTTTATTTAAAATAACAAAACTATTAGTAAACATTTATTTTTATAACCTGATGATGGTGTGATCACCGAAACTAGTAGTTACATTACAATTTGTATTCTTGTTTGTTAATATTTTATTAAATTTAAAGGGTACTATAATTCTATTTTATAAATACAAGAAATTAGCCCTGAATTCATACATTTTAATAAATAGCTATACAATATAATAATAATTATTGTGGTGAAAGACTTATCACCGACCTTATCTGCACATTGTTTAGCAAGAGTTAGATGTTTGAAAAGTCAATTATTATTTGAGATAATGGACAAAATAAATACTAAAACACAATTTTTCAACTTAGAAGAGATAGAAATAATATACCTCATCGTTGACCTGTGTTTCAAATTATGTAAAACTGTAGAGAATTTAAATCTGAAGAGAAAATTTTCAATCACTTTTTCGTCTAAAACGCACACAAACTTCACAAATCCGGATTTAAAGCAGACAAAACTGCTTTTCAAAAAAATTTTTCTTGTCTGTTTTGTCTCCTTCAAATTTATTTACGAAAGAGTTATTCAAATTTTTTTTCTTCAAATCTACTTCATTTTCTACAGTTTTACCCAATATTTATTTGGTTCTCAAAACAACTTTTAAGCTTACCAAGAAAGCATAAGACAGTGGTCAGTTACAGTGTGGAAGTGGAAGTTTATAACATTTATCTTAACTGAACGAGCGCTAGCGAATTCCTACTCTTGACTCAAGGCCAAAAAGTTGTCCGTCTGTTTGTATGTTCTACAAAAACTTTGAACGCTTTGATCAATCAGCTTAAAGTTTTGAACACGTATTCTTCGAACCTTCTTACATATCAAGTTCGTTGGACAACAAATTGATTCACTCCTTCGTCCTTTTTGGTGGTATGAAAGGATAACATTGAAAGTGCATAAGAAAAAATGTTTAGTAATTTTTCATTGCGAATAACAAATCAGCTGGATAATTAATTGCACGCAGTAATGCATGCAATTAATAAGTCAATGCTACTTTAAATTTTCCCTTGACTGCTTGACTACCGTACTTTTTTCTTTCCACTGCTTTCAATCAGCACTTCCTATATACCAGACCTGCGCCTACAAAATAAATGGCCGCCGTATGTGGTAGCTGGCTTTGATATTTTAAACGGGAACTAGATGAACTGAGATTTCGACAAATTGAGACGCTCTCTAACAGCTGATTAGTGATTTTTTCTCAGTAAGAATTTTCTATAAAACCACCACATACGGCGGCCATTTTTTTCAAGGCTCAGGTCCGGTAGTATATAGGAGGACCTGTTTCAATGGTAAAACTGACAGAATATCAGCGGCATTTTAAGCGAGTTCTTTAGCACGGGGTGCTCACTAAAAGTGTGAGTTAAATTACTTTTAACATGAAGAGGAGAAACCCATTTCTCCCTCCATAGTTTGTAGCGTAGACACAGACGGACATCCTGCGCTCAATTGGATGCGCCGTGTCATTTTGCTTCATGTTCTTGTGATGAACACATCTCCGTAACATACACAAACCAATATACCTACTGACCAGTTCACTTCTTGGAACATTGCCAGCAATAGATGGAGGGGAGTGTTGCCGCGTCGCGTTACAAAGCTCTCTCACTCAGACACAAAAGAAGGAGAATGCTGCTAGGTAGTGGGAGTGATAAGTGGAGGATAGAGCATCGGACCTCTCCGTCTTCGAGAAAGAGCCGTGTTAAAAGTAATTTATCTCGCACTTTAGTATTGAATATTTGAGCAATACCTATTCGAAACCTTTTTATACTGTGCAAATCACCAAACATTAGGAACATGGTATATGGATTGACTGAACTCAAAATGCACCATACTGAAATTTATGTTTTTATAATACTGATAAAAAATAATTCTAGTATAATAAACAAGTTAAAATAGAAGACAATAAAGCTGCCTATTCATAAACGATTATATAAATGATATTTCGTCGTTACAATTGTAATGTTATCAATCAGTACAATCACGTATAATATAAATAATCTACTGTACACTACAGATGAATGATATTCATCAATGCCGATATGATATCAACATCTTCAGATATATTGTATTGTCACATCAGAATTTTAAATTTATATCCAATTTTACTCATTCAAAGACGAAAATTTTGGAAGATGAAGGTTTTATGCGAAAAAAACAGGTTTCTGTAGATTCTTCACAACTTGATAAAACCAAGTGATGATTACTACATTATTTACAATTGATATTGTTCAGCTAGATTCACAATTAATCTCTAAGAAATGCTCTGTAAAGACGGATTCCCCTATATCAGTATCAGTATCAGTGAAAACATTCTTCCCATGAGTTGTAATGAATTTATTCACAATCGGGCAGACCGAGCGAGTTTAGTCCAGTTCATTTTAATTTAGTTCTTTCTATTTTAGTTTAGTTCAGTTTATTTTAGTTTGGTTTAAGGTGGATTTGCACATAACAGTAACATTGAACTCTTGTGGAAATTTAACTCCCATAACTCCATAATTGAACTATTCCCACTCAGCTTGAAGCGAGTATGAATAGTTCCATTAGAGATTATTGGAATTATATTTTCACTGTTTACTGAAAGGGTTCTGTGAGAATCAGAGAAAATAAAATAATCAGTGGGCAGTGAAAAATATAATTCCCATACGTTCTAATGGTATTATTCACACTCAATAGGTCGGGCTGATCCAATCATGGGAATTATATTATCACTGTCCAGTTGAAACACATAGAAACAAGCCAACATATGAGAAACATGATAAATAATTATGTATCCAAATATCTCCATGAGTTCAATATAAGTTCTCGTGGCTCTAGAGATTTTAAACTGTAGTCTGTCTAAAATGAGTTGAGACTCGGAGAAAATATCAGTGTTGAAGCTATAGATTGTATATAGCTTGCTTATATTTATAGTTGTAATGTTTATTTTGGACTAAAATTTTATAAAAATTGTACACGTGAAACTCTAACCTTATCTTGGACTTTGTCACTTATAAATTTGGAAGAAAAATAGCACAAGGACTACCTTATTATATCATCTTTCAATGTTATTACATTAGTGTCATTTTCATTGTAAATAAATAAATAAAATAAGATGAGACTTGAAGAAAATATCAGTGTTGCCAAATTGTGAAGATTTCATTATTTTCATGCAAGCTCATATACCAGGATGTATTCAATTCGACAACACCGTCGATGCAGAGTTGTCAATTTGTATATATCCAGTCCTATGGGCTAGCATGAAAAGACTGAAATTTTCACAATTTGGCAACACCGATATTTTCTCCGAGTCTCAACTTATTTTAAACAGACTACAGTTTAAAATCTTTAAATCCAAGAGAACTTAAATTGAACTCATACGCTTACCTTGGAGAATAACTTAGCATGCTTCTCATATGTCGGATTGTTTCTATGTGTTCAAACTGGACTCGTACACAACAGTGAAAATATAATTCACACGAGTTCTAATTGAGTCAGCCTAACCGATTGAGAATGAATAATACCATTAGAGCTTATGGGAATTATATTTTCACTGTTTCAGCTTATCTCAAAGTCTCATCATATTTTATACAATCTATAGCTTCAACCTGAATTTTATTCATCTTTGTTCAAAACAAGCATTTGCTTCTTTGGTCTAGCCCCAGCCTAATAGACAGTGTTTCAATTTTTAAATGAACAGGCTTTTGCTATCTATGGATTTGAAATAGTATGAAAAGTATGTAGAGCTGCTATCACGCATGCTTAGTACAAATAGTCCCATTGAAAACCCTATTTTCACTGAACTTTGATACTGATATGTGAGAATCCATCCAGGTTAAAGCTGACTCCCTAATATCAGTGTCAGAGAAAATATTTATCCCAAGTAATGTAATGGGTTTATTCCCACTCAGCCCAACTAAGAAAGTATGAATATATATTGGAGCTCACGGGAAATAGTTATTTGTGCAACTAGTGCGCAAAGTGACGGTTTGCTGCACCGAAAGAAACGTTTACGCCCGAGCCGTAGGCGAGGGCGGAATGGTTTGTTGAGTGCAGCAGAGGAACTTTGCGCACGTATTTCACATTAAGTTTTTCCTACAGTTACCATTGAATATGAAAAGTGGGTAATTATGGGTAAAATTGCCTGAAATGCATCAAATGTTTTTCTGTGTAATTTTATTATTGATAAAAACCTAATTCCTAAAATCCTAAAGTCCTCGTTGTCCTTGGTTATAATATATAATGAATAATAATTAGCGCGTTGTGCTTGGTTGCACCTCTGCTCACTATAGCAGCCACAGCAGTCACTGTTACCAACTTCATTTTGATTTTGCTGCACTGTTGCTCCATATAACCTACTAAGTATTTTGCGTTGCCATGTTGCAAATCTGGAGTGCAGAAAAATTTTTCCCGCACTAGAGCGGAAAAGTGATTCTTTGCGTTCTGTAATCAGTGCAGCAATGGCCCCTTTTCAAGGTAACTGTAGGAAAAACCTATTTTCACTGATTAGAATAGAAAAACACAGTTCCACTTTTGCAAATTCACATTTTTATTAAATTTACTATCAGAACTGTTGTGTTGGCTCCAACATGAAACTGCAGTTCTGTTAGTAAATTTAATAAATGCGGATTTGAAAAGAATGAAACTGTGATAATTTGATTGTATGGGAGGGGATGTTGAGGTATTTCTCCATAATTGAATAAGAAATTCGACCGAGTCATTGTCAATATTGTAGAATTGTTCCATAATTGAATAAAAACACACATATGATGTCAAATTCTACACAGTTTTATATGTGACCATTGTGGTCAGGAACCATGGTCGTGTACCGAATAAAACTGTAGAATTTGACAACATATGTGAGTTTTTATTCAATTTTGAAAGAATAAGACGTTGATGTTGTCAATAACACAAGTCACACAATTGGTTTTTATATGTCTTATTCTTTCAATTAAGGATAAATATCAAATCATATCCTCTCATAAAATCAAATTATCAAAGTTTTATTCTTGTCAAATCCACATTTATCATTACCAAAAGTCACACAAGTGGTATTGATAACATCAACGTCTAAACAAAAAGCGGGTTAAATTTTAACCATGATTAATTTCAAGAGAATTAATCAGAGAAGGCCTTTTTGATAAGACGGCTTCTCTGATTGGCTCTCGTGGAATTAATCACGATAAAAATTTAACCAGCTTTTGTGCGACCAGCACTTACTCTTTCAATAAAACTGTGGCTGTGAATTATATCATAGAGAAACAATAGCCTAAGTAGATATCCCATGATATAATGAGTTTATGTCACAACTTTTACTGTTATCTCAAGCCGATTACTGTCAATTTTTACTGTTTTGGCCGGGTGAGAGTGTATGAGCGGCACAATATGAGAGACTACCTGTGTCACACAGCTTCACAGGAAAGAACTACGTGGACTATCAGCTTGAGATAACAGTAAAAGTTAGGACATAAACCATAGCCACCTCTAATACAAGGCCGCGGCCTACGATGTTGCAACGTCGCAGTGTAGGCCTAGAATCTAATACATGATTGGTGAAAAAGATTTTAAAAAATACCAGCTGATCTTTTCCACCAATCATGTATAAGATTGTAGGCCTACACTGCGATGTTGCAACATCTTAGGCCGCGGCCTTGTATTAGAGGTGGCTATGCATAGACTCCCTATACCATGGGATATCTACTTACGCTATTGTTTCTCTATGATTATATGTAGTAGTTCCACAACATCAATGCATTTTCAACAAATTTCATTTTTACTGAAATTTGATACTGATATGTGGGAGTCCACACATATTGTTGTTGATAGTTCAGGTACAGTGTTGACCGATTGTTGACCGATCAGTGCATGTATGGAAGACGGTTCGGATCACTGATGCTCAACGCCAAAACGTACAAAAAGCCAAAACAGAGGTTGAGTTTGGCGGTTTCTCGGGGCACCTGCTGTATCGTGTCCTGACAGCGGAACTGCTTCTCGATTCTGAAGGCCGAGCTGAGGGTGACGAGTGGCAGCAGGAACCAGGAGGAGTAGCGGGTGGCGAGGACCACGAAGATGATGTAGGGCGTGAAGAGGAGGAAGGCGTAGAGGATGTGCGAGAAGGTGTGGCCGATGACGATGGCCAGTGTCACAATGCCGGCCTGTCGGTCGCTCTCCAGGTCGCGGGTGTTGTTGCTGTGGAGGATCGCCTCTGTGTTGAGTGCGAGCGGGATGGCGTAGTAGATGGTCGCCCACTCCAGGCGACCTGTTTGTGACATGAACGCGAACAGCACCGAGATCGGCCCGAATATGATGAGGATAATCACATCACCTAGCGCGATATACTTGAGTCCGATTCCACCCGTGTAGAGGAACGAGCTAGAAAGCCCACCAAAGTAAACCAGCGCCAGATGCTCCATCCTGGCGGGCGAAATGAGCGCGAGCACTATGAACCCAACACACCCAACCGCATACAACATGGCGCCCAATGTCACCACCTCATCTTTCGACAGTATCTGGTCGACCAAAGTCCTGTCATCACTTTTGCGTGTGTCAATTCCCTTGACGTAGTCGAAGTAAGTGTTGACCACGTTGCCGGCGCCGTGCACTGAGACGACAGTGAGCAGGGTGAGCAGCAGGATGAGCACACTGAACTCGCTGCCGGCGTGCAGGTTGGCCGCCTTGTAGGCGATGGCCGAGCCGAGCAGAGTCGGCATGAGGGAGGCGCTCAGTGACCACGGCCGCAGCGCCAGCAGGTACGAGGACACCTTCATCAGCTTGTTGGCCTCCACTGCCTTTGGCACATGCCGCGAGTCTCCGTTCATCATGGTTCTGCAACAAATTAACATCAACATTTAAGCTGGGTTTACGAAAACAAAATGTTAATAACTCAATCCTTATAGATTCTATTAGATTGAACGGAACTTGACAAGCACATATGTTTATCATGTGTATGATAAGTTATGTTCAATCAAATAGAATCTATAAGGATTAAGTTATAACCATTTTGTTAATAACTTCAGTGTAAACACAGCTTAACAGTTTAATGGTGTAGCAACTATAACCAGTATCTGGATGAAGTTAAAAACAAAACAGCTAACAATGTGGCTGGTGAAGCCATGAAACCAGGTTCTGTTTATTTATATAATTATAAACAATTTGACTATTTCAATTTGTGATTTCATTATGGGAAAGTACCACATCACTCACAACACAACTATAGTGTTAATATTAATATAGAAATATTTCTATATTGAATAGATATAGAAATAACTAATAATGTAGTACCCTTTTTTGAACGTTTTTACATAAGCACTATCAGCTTTCAAAACTTTTCCAAGTCATTTTGAAAATGGCTTGAAAGCTGAAATTCGTAATGTTCATATAAAAACGTTCTACAAAAGAGTACTATGTAGTTATTTCTATATAAAATCTTGATTTTTTAATAAATCTGTGGATCATGTACAATATCTAGTCTCCCTTTCATTTATAGGGCTACTGGAAATATTTAAACACAAAAGAATATATATCAAGTACGCTTTTATTCTATCACAACATATAAATTGTGATAGATTTAAAGGTTCTATTGTGTTTCGATATCTAGTATTTTTTTTTTTCAAAAAATTCTGATGCTCAACGCCAAAACGTACAAAAAGCCAAACAGAGGTTGAGTTTGGCGGTTTCTCGGGGCACCTGCTGTATCGTGTCCTGACAGCGGAACTGCTTCTCGATTCTGAAGGCCGAGCTGAGGGTGACGAGTGGCAGCAGGAACCAGGAGGAGTAGCGGGTGGCGAGGACCACGAAGATGATGTAGGGCGTGAAGAGGAGGAAGGCGTAGAGGATGTGCGAGAAGGTGTGGCCGATGACGATGGCCAGTGTCACAATGCCGGCCTGTCGGTCGCTCTCCAGGTCGCGGGTGTTGTTGCTGTGGAGGATCGCCTCTGTGTTGAGTGCGAGCGGGATGGCGTAGTAGATGGTCGCCCACTCCAGGCGACCTGTTTGTGACATGAACGCGAACAGCACCGAGATCGGCCCGAATATGATGAGGATAATCACATCACCTAGCGCGATATACTTGAGTCCGATTCCACCCGTGTAGAGGAACGAGCTAGAAAGCCCACCAAAGTAAACCAGCGCCAGATGCTCCATCCTGGCGGGCGAAATGAGCGCGAGCACTATGAACCCAACACACCCAACCGCATACAACATGGCGCCCAATGTCACCACCTCATCTTTCGACAGTATCTGGTCGACCAAAGTCCTGTCATCACTTTTGCGTGTGTCAATTCCCTTGACGTAGTCGAAGTAAGTGTTGACCACGTTGCCGGCGCCGTGCACTGAGACGACAGTGAGCAGGGTGAGCAGCAGGATGAGCACACTGAACTCGCTGCCGGCGTGCAGGTTGGCCGCCTTGTAGGCGATGGCCGAGCCGAGCAGAGTCGGCATGAGGGAGGCGCTCAGTGACCACGGCCGCAGCGCCAGCAGGTACGAGGACACCTTCATCAGCTTGTTGGCCTCCACTGCCTTTGGCACATGCCGCGAGTCTCCGTTCATCATGGTTCTGCAACAAATTAACATCAACATTTAAGCTGGGTTTACGAAAACAAAATGTTAATAACTCAATCCTTATAGATTCTATTAGATTGAACGGAACTTGACAAGCACATATGTTTATCATGTGTATGATAAGTTATGTTCAATCAAATAGAATCTATAAGGATTAAGTTATAACCATTTTGTTAATAACTTCAGTGTAAACACAGCTTAACAGTTTAATGGTGTAGCAACTATAACCAGTATCTGGATGAAGTTAAAAACAAAACAGCTAACAATGTGGCTGGTGAAGCCATGAAACCAGGTTCTGTTTATTTATATAATTATAAACAATTTGACTATTTCAATTTGTGATTTCATTATGGGAAAGTACCACATCACTCACAACACAACTATAGTGTTAATATTAATATAGAAATATTTCTATATTGAATAGATATAGAAATAACTAATAATGTAGTACCCTTTTTTGAACGTTTTTACATAAGCACTATCAGCTTTCAAAACTTTTCCAAGTCATTTTGAAAATGGCTTGAAAGCTGAAATTCGTAATGTTCATATAAAACGTTCTACAAAAGAGTACTATGTAGTTATTTCTATATAAAATCTTGATTTTTTAATAAATCTGTGGATCATGTACAATATCTAGTCTCCCTTTCATTTATAGGGCTACTGGAAATATTTAAACACAAAAGAATATATATCAAGTACGCTTTTATTCTATCACAACATATAAAATTGTGATAGATTTAAAGGTTCTATTGTGTTTCGATATCTAGTATTTTTTTTTTTCAAAAAATTTCATTTAATGACATCAATTTATCTCATTCCATTTCTGTATTATGTCAGGTAATGGAATATGAATAATTTGAAATAGCAGTTACACGCTCATTTTTGTAACATTACATTTTTTGTTCCAGTGTGTACCTCAAAGGTTGTCATATTAGTAATCAGATCAGAAAAAATTGTAATAAGATGGGATTATGTATGAAAAATAGCATTTGTAGAATGAAATCCAAATATTTTTGTCAAAACTCTTCTGTAGACGTTGTGAGCAGCAGTGCCCACGTCAATAGTGAAGTCCGCTTTATATTCGATTTAAATTGGTATTGCTATCCTTATATCCATGGCAACTTGTAGTCAATGCCAAATCCAAGGAGGGTAACTGGAATTTGATTGTGATTTGTGCTGCCAAGAGTGCACATTAATTCCTGGGTTTTTCCTTCATTGAGAAGCAGCTTGTTTGCAGCAAACCAGTCTCTCGCTTCTGAGAAGAGTAGCTGCACTTTTGCCCTTGCTTCTGTGGGGTCACCACCTTTACCAGAAATTGTAGTATCATCAGCAAACAGCAGACTTGGATTCTGCAGTCTCAAATCATTTATCATGATCAGGAAGAGCAAAGGCCCAAGTACCGAACCTTGTGGTACACCATGAGGCACCTGCTCCTCTTTTGAGGTGGCTCTCATCTATCTGACTAACAAACAAAGAATCTGCTTGCGGTCCATCAGGTAATCAGCCACCATGTCCCATGCTCTGCCCCAAAAGTCATATTTTGAGAGTTTCTTCAGTAAGATGTCATGAAGTAGGCTACACAGTCAAAGGCCTTAGTGAGATCACACAGCACAAGCTTGACTGAACTCTGCTCCTCAAAAGCATTGTTTAGCCAACAACGGAAAACTGATCACTTTTGTAAATACTCGTATTAGTAAACTTAAGCTGCGTTTACACCAAAGTTATTAACAAAATGTTAATATCTTAATCCTTATAGATTCTATTAGATTAAACGGAACTTGACATATGTTCATCATGTGTATGATAAGTTACGTTCAATCTAATAGAATCTATATGGATAATATTATTAACATTTTGTTAATAACTTTAGTGGGAACGCAGCTTTAGACCGTTTGTGCAGTGAGAGCTAAAACTAAATTCAATCAGCTGGTAACTTAAACTAAATTTTGTCTAAAATTGAACCACATCAAAACAAATATGATTGAGTATGGATTTAATCCAGTTTAAACGGATTCTCAGTTGTGTCAGATCCTCGAAGGGGTTGTGTAGTAAGTATAGCCTAAGCAAATAGGAGTGTCTCTTTTAAGCTGTTTGAATACAGAAAATTTAATCTAGTGTAAAGTGAAGATAAATTATTAGTATACAATTGTTCAATTACTTACTTTCAAAAAAGAGTTAGATCAACTCAAATTCCATTCGCTTTAGTTACGTTTTTGGCAATCTCATCTTGTGAACAATGCTGAAAAAAACAAATATCGGTAATTAAAAGATTAAATTTGAATGCTTAGAAATTTTTGAAATGGTAAGTAAACTTTAAATAATAATGTAATAAAATTAGGGATGTCAATCCCGGGATCCCGAATCCCGGGATCCCGGTCCATTTTTTATACCTAACAATCCCGGGATTTTTTAGCGTCAATCCCGGGATTTTCGGGATTGAAAACCTGAAATTGTGGATCATATTTTTCCAAAAACAATTCAATATGGAATTTATTCATGGTGATGAATATGAGTTTCTATAATTAATTTATTGTTCTAAGTGTTTGACTAATTTATTTTACAGGCACAGTCTACAGTTGCATATACATAATAAATGATTGTATACTGAAGCCTACTCTTTACTGGCTTAATAGAATTTGCATTATTAGTTCGCATAATTGGCAGAATGGTTGTTCATTGGTTGTTATGCCTCTACGTTTGTTTCTGTTTACACAGCACCACAATTACCAGTCTAGACGGCGCAATATTTGCAATAGTGCTGATGGCATTTCCTTGAAATGCATTCCGAACTTTGAAAAGACTTCAGAAATCAGAAATAAAAAAGCACTAACGATTCACTCTCTGTCTAATTATTCCTCTCCTCTTCTCTTTCTCTATCATAAGTAGAATATCTAGTTGAAGTAAATATTATAGTTGCTCTACGAAATTTCATTTAGTAGTGTAGTGGTTCAGCTTTCGCGTTGTTTGGTCGGTATGGCGTTACGGTCTTACAAAAAGTATTCTATTTTATTATTAAAATTATTAATTCAAGTGATATTAATTCACTTTACAGTATTTGACGTAATTAAAGTGTGAGCTCTATCCCGTCCTGATGTATGAAAGAAATGCTTTTGTCCACATAAAAAAGACTCTGATGAGTTATCTTGCTTTCCTCAGTTCTCACTATCATCTAGGATACAGCAAATTTAAGGTAGGACATGGAATAAAATAGTTACTCCTAAAATCTTGAAAACATTTATAGAAATAGAATGTTCAATTTTAATATTATTCCCAACTATATTTTTTTATTTTAATAATAGCCTCTCCCTCTTTAATGGGCCCTTTTTCATCTCCACACACTGTTACTGAACATGTAATTGAGGAGGAACAATTGGTTAAAAATGCATTAAACTGATTTTTGCCAATCCCGGGATCAGTCCCGGGATCCCGGGATTGATATTGGATAATCCCGAAATACCGGGATTGGAAATCAGTCCCGGGATTGACATCCCTAAATAAAATGTGAATTTGCCTAACCAAGCAACGATGATTCACATTAATAGTAAAATAGGATCAGTAAGCCATTAGGTCAACATATTGATACTTGAATCAACAGTAGTTTTGTTTTCAATAAATTTACAATAAATATATAATCTTGTCAAATACATACCCAACTTCAAATCATAACATTCCTATGAGTAACATGGTATAAATCTATTGAATAGACTTTTAGATATTTTAGGTTATGAAATCATCATCAAGATCGAACGAAGGACCTTGGCTCATTGGCTGCCATCTGTCTTGTTTCTTGTTCATCGAATACGTGGCATTCATTTTGTCAAGTTTTCAAATTGTCCAGCATCACAACTTTATGTTTTTTTCGTCCATTACCTAAAATTATCAACATTTTTTAATAATATCGTCATATTTCCCAATCTCCTAAACCTTTCCCTTTCATCTTTGATGACAAGGAATACTAAAATAAACAAAGCCTTACAGGTAAAGTTCATCAAATAATTTTATAGCCAAGACAAGTTGAAATGTAGTCGATCTGAGTATATTCCATACAAATAGCACAAACGACAAGCGCGAAAAAGGTGACGTGTACAAACTAAGTAGATATTGAAACCTCACAAAATAAGATTGAGCTAATTTTACCCTTTATTTTTAGTATTTGTCGTATTTGAAAGCTTAAATTACATTCTGCATAATAACAAGACTGAATTATGAAAATCTTTAAATCATTTGTTGCTAAAAATCTACTTTGATAAGCTAACCTCAAAATTGAATGGCCATCTCCTATTTTCATGCAATTGCATAATTATCGGAGTTTTAATATGATAGGTTTTTATCTAGTTTATCAATAATTTTATTCCAGTAATAACTTTTGGTGACTATTCCATAATTTTAAAGTCACAAAATAGAAAAGTTGGTGCAACTGTCAATCAAATTAGCGCGTAGATTCAAAAATGATTTTTATCATTTTGTGTAAGCCACCATTGCATGGACGCCCTTGCTCACGTATACCGACGCTGAACAATCTAAAGCCCATATTATAATAGATATTATCCGCAAAAATAGCTATAAGCTTTCCGCACACTAATATACATTATAATTGAGTCTTAAATTGTTCCACCTTTGTGTGCAAAGCCTATTTTTATCTAACTTAGGTATCACTGCTTTCAATTGAAACTGATCAATTATTCTTTAATTACCAGGGGCATAGCGAAGGGGGGTTCAGGTTACAAACCCCCTTCCCCAGAAAAGAGGCCCAAAAATACAAGATAACACCCCCACTCGACTAATTCTACTAGTGAAGTCTACAGGAGCCCAATCTTTTGGACAAAACCCCCTCAGAATCCTGGATACGCTACTGTTAATTATCACTACGTTGAAGCATCCAACTTGATAAACCTGTGCTGAAGAGAATAAGACGATTTACAAGAATATTTTCTTGAAAAATAATCTTCAATTCATTTTTTATAATATAATAAAAGAAATAATTGGTTTATACATGTGCGGGATAGGACATTCACGAATGAATTACTGGACAGTACGGAGACTAGAAATTTTGCAGCATATTGATTCATTTACCGAGGATGGTTAAAGGCCTTTTTTTGAATTTTGTCAAGATTTCAATAAGTCAAGTTTCTAATTAGACCCTTACGGAGCGCGGGTTACCTGCTAATATGGAATAAATAGGTAGTTTTAAGCATGTTCATCTTGAAAGAGATGATTTTCAGTCAATCTTCTTTACTTTACCCATTCAAATAGGCAGTCTTTCCCATACTTTCCCATAGGCATACTTTCCCATACTTACTTTCAATCCAATCCACTTCACCCCAAACATTGACTGTGTTGAGATTAATAAAGAACTGATTCTCACCTAGGCCTACGATAGTCGTTCGGAGAACAGTAGAACTCGCTACACTCACTAATATCACTTCTCACACACAAACACATATACGTAACTTGAATTTAGAGTATGATTATACAGAGTGATTCATAATTATGGTAAAATATTTTAATACGTGATAGTAGAGGTAAAAATAAGAAAATAAAAATATTTTACCATCATTATGAATCACCCTGTATATGCAATAGGATCGGTGGAGAACATTGATAAATAGAAGTTCTTTACACTTTTGAGCTAGGATGCACGGTTGAAGAGATAAAAAATCTGGAACTTGAAACGGAGATGAATTAATAAAAAATACATACGTTTCTGCGCCTTGTTTCAAAGTATTTATATACCAAATTTATATACCAAATCGGACCATAACTGCGACTGTAACCTAGCGCCGCAGTGCAGGATGGTTTCTCACAGCTTGGCGTTGTTGTCATTTGACATGGGTGTCTGGCTTGGAAGAGTTTCGGCCGCATTGCAGGATGACTGTTTAACGGTTGCCGGAAGATAAATAGCTGGGTTTTTTCGTTATTTTTCGTGATAGAGAAATTCTGATTGCAGATTCGTTCTCAGCGACCCCAAGTTTAGCCTCAAGGCTCAGAATGTCAACAATTTTTTTAAATAATTAAAACTCATCATGAAAAGTCATTAATATGGTAGTACATCACGTTTCTGGAAACTTTTTACTGGTGACTGGAGTTATTATTGATTATAGGTAACACAAAAATCAAAATAATCGTGAGAAAGAAAACTGCTTTTGAACGCGAATAAGACCGCCACTCCATTGTTCTATTGTCTCGGCTGCTTGGCTGAGCCTGGCTGGGGGGATCAAATAACCGACTGGATTGATCTTTCGTCTGTCCACCAGGCGGAACTATGCCGACCATTGCTGGGTGGAAGATGTTACTGCGGCCGCTCGCATTCCCACCAACGCTGCTATTATTTGCTGTCTCAGCGCCTAGTCCGATTCAGCCAAGCATCCAGCCTGCACTGCGGAGCTAGGTTTACTGCTGCCGCTTGCATTCCCACCAACGCTGCTATTATTTTCTGTCTCAGCGCCTAGTCCGAGTCAGACAAGCATCCAGCCTGCACTGCGGAGCTAGGTTAACTGCGGTACAAACAAACGCCGATTGACTTGAAACATAGAATTCGCTTCGCTCATTCAATCAGTATCAGTGTTCGTTTATCATGAGTTTTAATGGGACTATTCTCACTCAGTCTTAACGAGGATGTATGAATACTCCCATTCCATGTGAAGGTTTTCACAGGACCGGACACCGACTCTGATATTGTTATGTGGGAAGTGGGAATACAGATTCATTTTTCGGAAAGTTCAAGATAGGTACCATAACTTATTATTTTAAAACTGATGTAAATGAATATTTTTGTAGAAAAATCCAAAACAGATTTTGACAAAAATTAATAATTATTCTTATCTATATAAATAAAAATCGAGCCTCAAATTTTGACATTCAATAACTTTTTTATGTGTGCACAGAATTTTTTAGCTGTGTTTGTTATGTTCAGGAGCAGGTTTATGGCCTATCAAATTTATGATCCGACTTCAGGACTCTTTCCTACGGTCCTTCAAAGTTTACATGTAATCCTTATGGGAGATTTGTGAGCTGGCCACACACAGAAATAAAAATCAGCTGTTACAATCATTGCGTCATCCAACAGCCATCGGTAGATCTGTTTTTCTATTTTCTTTCTACTGGGGCCTGTTTCATAAAAGTTACAAGTCCTGTAATACAGGAGAATCACCATTCCAATTACATGCTTAATATAGCTGATAAAATTAGCTGTTCCTGTATTACAGGACTTCTAAGTTTTTATGAAACAGGGGCCTAATTCACAAAATTTCAATTCTAATAATAATGCCGCGGTACGAACGACGTCTACACTTGGGTCGTAGAACTCGAAATGCTGTTAATTTAGAATATGCACGGGAAAATCAGCAGTAAGGAGATATACAATCCAATTTACAAGCAAGCTGCATACAACTAAATCTGAAAATACAAACTGCTGCACAACAACTAGCTAAGCACTTAGGAAGTCCATATTGAGATATAAATGTAAACACTGATTGTTGGATAATTTTCATAAAAATATAGTGCATCCGATTAAGGCTACACACACCTGAAGAGCACGGCTTGGTGATACAAAGTGTTGTTGTTAAGGAGATTGCCTTATCACACCGTTCCACGACATGCCCAATTCAGTGTGTGTGAGTTCTTCCATTCAAGCCAATAAGCAAGAAGCACCTGAATGCAAAATGCGCCTCCTCAGGTGTGCATCCAGCTAAATTTTTTCATGAGATGCATTAACCATTTGGCGGTACGAAGTTCGCCGGGCCAGCAAGTTCAATAATAATTATTATTATTCGTCAATGTTGTTTTCCATCACGAACTACTTACCAGGCTATTAAATCACTTTTTCGTTATCAAATAGAACGACTAGCAGTCAAATCTCCTCAATAAATGAATTTATTCACTTACTGTGACTGTAGGTAAATAAATTCATTTATTGAAGATAACACAGTCACAGAAAGTGAATAAATACATTTATAGAAGAAATTTGACTGCTTGTCGTTCTTTTTAAAAACAAAAAAGTGATGAATTATTCGATTGAAAGCTTAACGCCTTATTCAATTCTTTTCAAAAGAGTGGTGCATGATAAAATATTAAAGACAACGCTGAAAGAACATGGTTATTTATTCTCAATCACAAAACATGGGTATCCTATTACATTATTTGAAAAGAGGAAGCCGATATAAAAATTATTAAAAATATCTCATCTCCTCTTTTTTATATAAAGAAAATTCCATTAACAATATAGTTATAGGATTTATTTAAACAAAATCATAAATTTATCAATAAATTGCTTAATAGTAATTAAAACTAGAGATAGAATAACAATCACATTTTCAATGATCCAGAAGTGCAGTAAAGATGGTTTATATGAATTTTATTAGTCAATAAAATCAATTCTTTAATCAAACATTATAGATCGTGTACTTCTACTTGACTAAGCGTTTGAAAAATAATTCATCATTTGAAAATGATAAGGGTGAATATTTCAACGTTGTACTGTTGCATTATAAAAATCAACCAGTATTCAATCTGTCCTAATTAATACCGAGAGTATAGAGACAAGATCAAGAAATCAAATTAAAATGTGTGAATTCTAATTTGTTCATTGAAAATCGACTAGCAATACAATGATATTGTAGTATAGTTGAAGTATAGAATTGTAACTACTCCAGTAGTGTTTATAAAAGGATACAATTAAATAAATTGGAAAATTAAATACTCGTATGTGACAACAGAAGAGAGCAAGTCAATCCTATTAGGATTGAGATCAATTTGAATTGACAAGCATCTCAAGTTGACCAATCGAACGAAACGATTTTACTGAACATTCCATTTTTATCCAAGATTAAAATTTTAAACTGTGAACTTGGAAGACAAACGTTTTGAAAATTCATAAAATGAAATTTTAGAAATAGTAGACAGTGTTTAAAAGAATTGATAAAATCATAATTGAACTAAATATTCATTGAAATACAAAAATCAAATGCTCTCAATCAATCGAAAATGAAAATTGAAAAGCGATAAAAATTCATGAAATGAGATTTTATAAATAGTAGACATTGTTTAAAAGAATTGATAAAATTATAATTGAACTAAATATTCATTGAAATACAGAAATCAAATGCTCTCTCTCTCAATCACTGAAAGCAATAATGGAATAAAGATGCAGATATAACTCTCAAACAAAACATAATTATTTTCAGTTCACGGTTTGAGATTCTGAATTCTGTAGACCTGAAATATGTTTTAAATATTGTCACAAATGGTTCTATTAGTTAAGGCAGTAATATTGCATTGAATGGATTAATTCAAGCCAATTTGTAATCAAATTGAAATTTATAAGACACGTAAACTATCTATCACAATTAATTAAAAAACCAGAGAGCCGAGTTGGTAAAAATTTTAGCGAATTAATTTTATTCAGTAATAAACCATATTGGTAACAATTTCATGGCTTGAAAATATAATTTTTCTCGTATCAGGCTACTGTTGATTTACTCTATCATTTATGATAAAATCTAAATTTTAGAAGCTTGATCAAAACTTTCAATAGGGTATTCGAATTTATTTATCCATACATATTTGTCTTGAGAATAAAATAGTTTTTCAAATATTTAACATTAAAGTGATTCAAACATACGTCTGATTATATTATATATCTAATGGTAAAATATAAATGAACATCATGTGCATTACCTATATATCTATATATAGAAAATTTCTTCAATATTCGCCAAATATAAGATCATTGCATTAAGTATTAATAGCACAATAACATGATCCAATTCCTATATTGCTTCTAGTAACTAATAACAAGTTTAGGTTGATTGTGGTTTCAAAAAAATCAAAACTAAGAAAGGCTTAATATTGAAAATGACTTCTGAAGATACAATAATAATTATATATATTATATGCTGTGATGGAATCAGTTAAGAGCATCTAATGTAAACAAAGCTCAATAAAATAATTTTCAAGACAATATATCTCTACTAAATCTATCTGAATCTATAACAACTTATTATATAAAAAATAAGGCCAGAATCCAAACGACTGATTTAGGAAATCTTGCTATAAATTGATTCACCGAGTACACTTCCGAACATACAAACATATTCAACTTTATTTTATAAGTAGTTTTCATTGGAAACCAAAACTTTACTCTATTCAAATTACGGAATTCAAACACTCAGTCCCTCTTTTAACAAAGAAATGGTGATATAACGGTTTTTTTAAATGAATTGAACAGGTATATTCATTACAGACACATTCTTCAACAATATTGTGTTGCTCCACAATATTGTTGCCTGTCGATAATAATGGCTGTTTTATATTATATTGGCAATTGCATGCTTCAACAATATTGTGTTGCTCCACAATAATGTTCCCTGTCGATAATAATGGCTGTTTTCACACTGGATTGTCGGCCGACACTTAGGATTCCGGTGATTGGCTAATTCTCACCAACAGAGTATTCCCAGCCAATCAGAGAACTGTTCTGAATCGATTCTCAGCCAATCAGAGGAGAATTCTGAGCCGATAATTTGGACGCAAGAGGTGGAGTTTCCCTTAAAGCCTTATCAAATGGAATCAAAACATTTTTGAGTTGAAACCAAGTATGAAGTTGAGACAATTCAAGTTGGACTAATGGTTCAAACTGAAGAAATTTCTTCAGGTAGTGATGCTTATATAATCCAAATAAATTTGATCACGTCGAGGGAGACTTTGATTTTCACTTGAAAATTATATCAATTAGTCGAAATATGTAGTGATTGTGAATTGATAAAACAAAAAAGGGCACTTGAGGATTTTTATCCAATTTCAAGTCAATAGAGATTCTGCTTTTTGCGTTGCAAAAGTTCTCCATAAGAGGACACTGGTACATTGTAGATCATACACAGTTTATCAAAATTGTATTGATATACACGGCAATAATTTGCGATACATTCCAATTAATCAAATATTTCAGTTAGTTTCAAAAGTGAAACAAAACTTTTAAAATGCACATTCCTTGGCCAACAAAAATTCTTATTACATTTTTACATTCAAGAGGACACTGGTACATTGTAGATCATACACAGTTTATCAAAATTGTATTGATATACACGGCAATAATTTGCGATACATTCCAATTAATCAAATATTTCAGTTAGTTTCAAAATTGAAACAAACCTTTTAAATGCACATTCCTTGGCCAACAAAAATTCTTATTACATTTTCAAATTATTATCACCATTACAATGTCAAACTTTATAAGTTTACCTCGACAGAGCAGCGTACAATAGTAGGCTTAAAGTGATGGTTTTTAATGACACTACAAATAAAACTAGAGTTTGGTGCCTTACGGTATGGCACGTGATTCTGAGTGAAGGTCAGTCGGCAGGGTTCACATGTCCATCTCGAACTGTTCGTTGACGTCCTCAATCACCGCCGGATCTGTAAAACAAGTGAATCATCAACATAATTGTCATAAAATGACTTAGGGCCTTTTTCCGAGCTCGGGATTTAGGTTAATTCTAGCATAGAGAAATAATAGCGTAAGTAGATATCCCAAGGTATAGGACGTTTATGTCGCAACTTTTACTGTTATCTCAAGCCGATAGTCCACGTAGTTCTTTCCCGTGAAGCTGTGTGACGCTCGTAGTCTCTCATACTGTGCCGTTCATACACTCTCACCCCAAAAAAACAGTAAAAATCGACAATAATCGACAGAAGTCGGCTTGGAATAACAGTAAAAGTTGCGAACGTTTATGTCGCAACTTTTACTGTTATCTCAAGCCGATAATCCACGTAGTTCGTTCCCGTGAAGCTGTGTGACGCTCGTAGTCTCTCATACTGTGCCGTTCATACACTCTCACCCCCCCCCAAAAAAACAGTAAAAATCGACAATAAACGACAGTAGTCGGCTTGAGATAACAGAAAAAGTTGCGACATAAACGCCCTATACCATGGGATATCTACTCATGCTATTGTTTCTCTATGGTTCTAGACTTTAAACAGCTGGAGTCAGAAAATTGGCTTTCCAAAACGGGGCGTAGTCGCAGTAAATAGTTGCAGCAAATTGAATCTTTATTTTCTCATGTCTATAATTGGAAACGTTTTTCCTTGACGAAATGAAACATTCCAAAATAAGTCAAAATAGCCGAAACTTTACATCATTTCCTCTCTCTATTTTATTTTGTGTTCAATTTTCTAAATTTTTCAAAATTTAATTTAAACTTGACTGACTATGACTACGACTACGCCCCGTTTCGGAAAGCCAATTGTCTGACTCCAGCTGTTTAAAGTCTAGAACTTAGCTAAATCCCGAGCTCGGAAACAGGTCCTTAATTGTAATTTTCAGTTGAGTCAACTACAACCCCATTGTGAGATACATGATATAATATTTCCAAATACAAGAAATATTTTCACAAACAAAAATAATCATAAAAATACAATAGTTTTTGGCGTGACTGGAAAAAGAAGTCTTGAGCTCCAGCCACGAGTACTAAAAATAAGAAATACATTTTTTAAATCTAATAACAGCAGTACAAATGACACAATTCTGTTGATGGACGATAATCTATGGATTGAATGAAAAAGACTAAGAAATTGTCAAAAAACCACTGATTTAAGTCTTCTTCATTCAATATGAATAATTACCACAATATCAACTTCTCAACTACACAAAAAAATAATCTATGATGTTGAATTTTATCAATAATCCAAGTACTTGATAAACAAAATATAAATGCACAGAAAAATAATATAATAATTGTCGAGTTTTTATAAAGTCAGTATGGGAATGATAGGACGAATATTGTTGCGAATTCTCTTTTTCCAACGCATTCTATATTAGCTTGCTCCATCCATCGAAAAGATCAGATGAACGCTTTCCCAATGGAACGGAGGTTAGAGTTACAAGAGTTACAACCTTTTGCTTGAAATTCGTCGACATAGCCGTTCACATGCTCGACACACTTGTCTTGTCGTTAGTGACAGCCACCCATACTACGCCAGGTTTACATTCAGTGCAGAGCCACTAATGATACTGTATCATTACAATGATACTGTATCATTCCAATGATACAGTATCATTCCAATGATACTGTATCATTCCAATGATACTGTATCATTCCAATGATACTGTATCATTCCAATGATACTGTATCATTCCAATGATACAGTATCATTCCAAGTATCATTCCAATGATACTGTATCATTCTGATGATACAGAATCATTCCAATGATACTGTATCATTCTGATGATACAGAAGTGACCTCAAGTTTAGGTTTTCGAATGTACAGTCGTATCGGACACGTGAAATGGTACGGTAGTGGCCAACCTTACTGATAATATTAACTTCAGCAAAGCATAGCAATGAGAACGAGGGTCATTCGGAAATTAGGACCAGTATGCACTGGCCTGAACACTACAATTTTAGCAGCAATTCAAGAGGGAAACTTTAAAACATCTATCCTATAGTCCAGAATCGGTCCCCCTTCACTTCAAAAAACTCAAGTAGCCTACTTTTTGGCAGGA
The DNA here is from genome assembly GCF_014356525.2 of Nilaparvata lugens. Taxonomy (NCBI): domain Eukaryota; kingdom Metazoa; phylum Arthropoda; class Insecta; order Hemiptera; family Delphacidae; genus Nilaparvata; species Nilaparvata lugens. The sequence goes on from NC_052504.1 coordinate 93,259,664, forward strand.
AAACGATTTGTCAGAGATGAATAATTGGAATTGTAGTACTTAAGGCTGTTTAGTACACTTTTTTTAATTGGATTATCTTTTTCAATATAATATTGTTAAGAACACTATAAGAGTGAGAAAAAGTGGCAACTGAAAGTTTAAGTGGTCTAATAAGCGAGTTATGGGTTGTTGAAAGTGCTAACTCCATTTTCTTTCCAGATCATAAACGGTTTCGAATTTTCCATTGGAGTTTTTTTTTATACATTCAGTACATCATTGGCTTTGTTCTAATATGCGTTTATTTGCGATGTATGCCAAAATAAACAAGTTATTTACAAAAATGTTACTTTTTTATTTATCAACGATATGGGGAATAAAATGTTATGGTTTGAAAAGATACATTTTTTGTAAATTTTCAAGAGAAGTTCTGTTAATATAGTCTAAACCGTTTATGATCTGGAAAATTAGCACTTCAACAACCCATAACTCGCTTATTAGACCACTTAAAAATTTCAGTTGCCACTTTTTCTCACTCTTATAATAATCTTAACAATTATATTGTAAAAGATTATCCAATTTGAATAAAAAAGTGTACCGAACAGACTTAATACACTGATGGCAACGGAATATGAAGTTTGCTTTGAGATCATTTGTAAAGAAATAAATTGTTAAAAGTAAGTACTTTCCAATAAAAATGGCTCCAATTGTTAATATGTACTTACTGAATTTTTATTCGCAAACAGTTACTATTTTCCGGATGAACCTCGTATATTGATTGAACAATGAAATACAATTAAATTGTCTGTAATGGAATTCACGCAATAAAGTCAGTGGGAATGATAAAACTAGATAATAGCCGATTCTTTGTTGCCACCGCCTTCTTTATTATACAGCTGTAATCAAAGTTATATCTGACTTGATATTGATTGCTGAGGCCCAGTTACAGAAAAACCTGTCAAATTTTAATCGTGATTAAGAAGGTTTTTCTGAGAAGAAGGCTTGGTTCTCGTGAAATTTAATCGGGATTAAAAGTTGGCAGATTTTTGTGCAACCGGGTGTGATTCTTGTTAATAATGATCAACTCTTATCTCAAATATATTTCATACGTCAAGAAAATATATATTTGTTTCAAGATTTTATAGTAAATGTCCATAATTGAGATATATTATATTTCTGCATAACCTACGATGTGGTAACAGTTGAGAGATTAGCAAATGATGGCGGTCAGACAAACTTATGTTCTCCTGACCGAAAACTACACAACATATCAAAGAATTTGGAAATAGATAGGGCTAGGCATTTGAGACTCATAAGCTATATATTTGTTGTGTATCTGCCATACGCTAAATAAATAAAGATAATAGATTGAAAAGGATGCAGCTATCTGCTTTGTCTAGTGACAGACAAGGGTAGTAAACCAGGTGCTGACTTTATTTACAACGTTAATCTCACTGTAGGATAACTCACCTTTCTTGACTGGACTACAAATAATGTTGGCGTTTTCTTTGGCTTCATGAGCGATGTCTCCCTTGAGCAAGAAGTCGGGGATACTAGGTAAGTTCTTGGGTGGTGTCCTAGCCAGAGGAGAGTTTTTCAAATGCATCAACGTCGCTCGTTCATACACGATCCTTGTACCTGAACAAAAAACACAATTTACATTTGAATCATTAAAAAGAAAATATTTTACTTGTTAATTATTACCAATTCGATCCAAATATATCAATTATTTATAAATAATATTTTTTTCTAGTAGGTAACCTGTGCTCCACAAGTGTCTAATTGAAAATTGAAGTTTTCAAACTGAAAACTTGACCTACTGAAATATTAAATAATTTAAAGTAAGTCTATAACCATCCTTCGTAGATTAAGAATAAAATTAATAAAAACAATAAAAAATCTTGTAATACCCTTTATTTAAAAAAAAACTTTAAAATAGCTCAACGACTAGTTAGCTCCGACCCTAACTTAGGTCATTTTCAAGTTGAAATGTAGAAAATAAATAAACAAGTTGATCAACATGTAGTATCAACTTGTTTATTTATTTTCTACATTTCAACTTGAAAATGACCTGAGTTAGGGTCGGAACTAGTTGATCAACAAGTAGTATCAACTTGCTTATTTATTTTCTACATTTCAACTTGAAGATGACCTGAGTTAGGGTCGGAACTAGTAGATCAACAAGTAGTATCAACTTGTTTATTTATTTTCTACATTTCAACTTGAAAATGACCTGAGTTAGGGTCGGAACTAGTTGATCAACAAGTAGTATCAACTTGTTTATTTATTTTCTGCATTTCAACTTGAAAATGACCTAAGTTAGGGTCGGAACTAGTCGTTGAACTATTTTAATTTTTTAAAAAAAAAGGGTACTACATGATTTTTACATTATTTTTGTTAATTTGTTCAAAATTAGCCCATGTGAGTAAAGTGTTTTTATAGAATAGAAACAATACGCGAAATTTCATGTTCATCAGTGCGGTAGTTCAGACGTGATATTGCGTGATTCATTAATTTCCTATCCCGACGTGAACAAGCCAATACTTTCCTTTATTATTTATGGAATGATTTAATAATGAATCTTCATAATCGATGTGGAATATTTTGTTAGTTCAAAACTCTTATTTCTACAACAATTTTCGACGGGCGGAGCTAGAGAAGAATAGTAGTATCTGCTTCGTCTAATGACAGACATGGATAGCAAAACTAGCATATCAGATGCTGAATTTATAACTTGAATCTCATGATAAATCCTAGAAAAATGAGGAAAAATAATGTAATATTCATAGGAATTCATAAATCGAATCTCACTATAAATCCTGTAAGCGGGAAAATCATGTAATATTCTTTAGAAGGAATTCAAACTCATGATACCCGTTAGCTAGATCTTTATCAAGGACATGCCACTGCGATTGATAAGAACAAGGTGTGAGAAATACGGATGTTAAGTTATCGAAAATGAGATGGTAAGTGATGACACAGCACAGCAGCCAGTCAATCACTCACACTGCTCCAATTGTGTGAGTGCCAGTGCCACACACACAAACTGTTGCTTGAGAAACACTATTCTCGGATTCGACACACATTGCTTCCATGATTCCCAACCATGACTGTGTTATGAGTAGTTGCAGTCGAGAAATTAAGAGAAAATGTATTTATTATTTTTTCTGTGATGAACAACAATCAATAATTTTATTTATTTTACCTATCCTCAACGCTGCCTGCTCTTGCCAATTGAGTGACATAAGTATTCAATATTTCCCTTTTTGTGTAGTTGAGAAGTTGATATTGTGGTAATTATTCATATTGAATGATTGTCAAAAAATTGACTAAGAAATTGTCAAAAAACCACTGATTTATTGATAATTAGAAAGACCGGTTTCGGTTATTACACCATTGTCAATCTCTGATAAACTAAAACTAAATACAAGAGCAGCAGAATTTATACTAGTAGGCCAATTGGCCTGAATAGGCCAATGGCAGGCGTTCATGTCCTCAACCAATAGCAGTATTCGCCTACTAGTATAAATTCTGCTGCTCTTGTATTTAGTTTTAGTTTATCAGAGATTGACAATGGTGTAATAACCGAAACAGGTCTTTCTAATTATCAATAAATCAGTGGTTTTTTCACAATTTCTTAGTCTTTTTCATTCAATACTCAATATTTTTTGACAATTTTAGTCAAGTATTGTCTATTTAGTGTTCAAGTTTATAAAGCGATCCATCCAGGGATGCTTGGGCATTGATCGAGAGATTGGGACATTTGATTTAAGTTTCTATTGCTGAACTACCTGTCAAATTTGTATACAACATTTAAAAATTTGGGAACTATTTACAGAGTTTTGTTGTTTATAATGGATAAAAAATAATCCTGTTTGGCCTGTAATGACATAAAAGTATGTAAAGTTTTCAATTTTGGTTTGTTCCTCAATGAAATGAGATTTAACAGAAAACCAAGTTACATTCACTATAACTGTTTTAAAATTAAATTATTAAAAAATTCGATTACCATCAATTCACAATGTCTTAAGACATTGCGTTGTTATATTCCATACTTAAAAAAGGCTGGTACGCCATTTTATTGTATTTTTTCTTTAGGGCTACTTTTAATATAAATAAAAATATAAATCTCAGTTCACCCTTTTAAATAATTTTGTCACATGTTTCAAGACTTGAAAATGGCATTAATGTCCAAAACATGTTGTGACAGAATAATAATAAAAAAATTATTTTTCCATTAATATACAAATAAGCAGTCTAATCAATAAAATGTACACAATATTCGAAAGTACAATATATGAAATTTGCTACAAATATAAATAAATTGCATTTTTTCGGAAATTAACCTTCTCAACTATTGGTAAACCTATGTTCTAGAGCATGTGTAGTAGTAATAGAAAATAATTTAAAAGGGTATACTGAGATTTATATTTTTATTCAAAAAAGGTGTATTTTTGATCACAAACTTTTGTATTCGCACTGAACTTCTCTTTCGATAAAGTAGACCTATAGTATGTTTATAAAAATAATATCTAGGGTTTTACTATTAGGACATTTTATTAATTTATCAAAATTTGGGAATGGAATAGATTTGGGCCAAGCCTGTTGTTCCTTCCTAATCATATTTATATGATTTGTGATTCTGTCCACAAATAAATAAATAATACTTGTTACATTGAACTTACAGTTGAAATTATTAGTGAAATGAAGAATCAAATCAAACCGTTTTGTTTGTTGGCACCAGTGCGGATCTTCATGCAATATTTCCGCTAGAATTGGAGTGAGCGCTCGATGAACAGTAAGGGCCAAGCCACACGTAGCGTTTTTAGACAACAGGGCAGGAAGCTCTCAGATTGGCTGATTGGTTTGGGAATCAGCTGATATCAGCCAATCGGAGAGCTTTCTGCCCTACAGAATTGTCTGAAAACGCCTGAAAAAAAACTGTTCATGTTTCCTGCCCTAAGCGGTTTATAGAGAAAGGAAGTAGAAAATTGGTGGCCGGTGCTTCAGATTACGTTTTGTAAATGGTAGGGAAATTGAATGAAAGTGACGTACTGTAATTAAAATTACAGGTTGATAGTAACTTGCTCTCTTAACGTCTATTATAATCTGTTCAAGATCCTCAGTTACTAAGCATGGCCTCCACGTTCTCCTAACCTGACGTCAAAAACTCTGAATTTTATGACTTTATCAAGAACCCGCCACCATCCTACTTTGCTAAATTAAGGAACTTGATTGATTTACTAAAGACGAACGTATCGTGAGCCATGTGACACATGGTAGTATATATTGAAAGTTGATAAAAGTTCTTGATAAAACTGTTAAAGCTGCTCTTTCGTAAATTCGCAACTGTAAGTTTGGAACAAGTGCTATAAATCCAGATATTAATTTATCTACAACCTGTATTCCTGGGTCCAATGATTCTAATTTCAAATAAAATTGAGAATTAAGTTAAGTTATAAAGGATTCAACTTGAAATTTCAAGTACAGTAGCCTATAAAACTGTTGTAAAATTTCATAACTCCGGATTACTACTTTATCAAGTCTGAATGATAATGTTATTTTATAATTTAATATACTGTACATTAAAATGGATTCCTTGATTGTTTCCCATAACATTTTAAATTTAGGCTACCTTATTTAATCACTCAACAATATTACATTTAGTTAGTGTATAAATAAATTATTAAATTCCTAATTATGCGTTAAAAAAAGTCATTAAAATAATTATTGAAGAATAATTTTTCCACTCTTATTTTGTACACGTGGAATAGGAAAATAATTTTAATGCCTTATTCAACTACCATTCACAAAGAAAACAATACTGTCGTCTGAAATGGATAAAATCTAACCTCACTTTCAATCAGCTGTGTATCATTATTGTTCAATATTTAGTAAAGATTATCAAATTAAATTTATTATTAAATTTGTAAAATTATTATAAAGCAAGACAAATTAGAAGCATTATATTAATGCGTTCTGGTCTACAAACTAAACTGATTTACAAGGTAAAGCCAGGTACTCTACTCCCAACTAATAGGCTAAATACAAAAATTCTAAATATTAAAATAAAGATGACATTGCAATTTATTGGTAGGCTTAATTAAAAATAAGATGAGTAAAAACATCTTATTCTGGATCTTTGAGTTTTGAGGAAGCTTCTATTTTCAGACATTCGAATTAATTTATTTCAAGGTCATCCTATCAGCCTCGTGTTTGGTAAACAAAGGTTTGAAGGATATATGCAAATTAAGTCCGAATTGATAGTCCTTATTATCATATCCATAAGAATGATGCATTGAAATACATTTGATAATTTTGTAATTTAGAGAATATTACAGCAACAAGATTTAGAAATTATGTATTTATACGTAGGTACCATAACGAATAGGGTTTTTGTGAATAACAGAATATAGGCATGATAAAAAATATTATTTAATTTGGAAATTTCAAAAAACACGAGGTGTATTTTTTGGTCAAACAATATAAAAATAAATTTTACTCACCTCCTGGTGTTGTTGAATACAAGGTACCGCCAGGCGTAGAGGAATAATCTATTGGAAGTTGAGAAGGGTCATTTATCAAAACCCTTCTTGAAGGAATGCTCTGGCTTTGAGTTGCTTGTCTTGCCACCGGAGATAGAGACATTATTTTATAAAATTCTATACAAGTTCTATTTTAAATAGAAAAATAACAATTTCTCATAGAGAAAATACAACAATGTACATAAATGCTACTGCGTAGTACCGGTATCAACCGAAACTCTAAAAAAGTAGAGTACAAAAATTTGTTAAAATAATGCAAAAACCACTTGATAAGTCTAATAAATTGATTTGACACAAAAATTAAACTAGGAAATAGATAACTACGCAATTTTTTTAATAACAAGTGCCGTTGTAATCGACATGGAGCACACTCACACGACGTACAAAACACAACAGCAGAAACTTCTTTCTTCGTTCTACGTCTTGAAATCCATGATGGCTACCAAGCTTGCCAACCAAACAAATATTTCAAATAGAAATCATGTTTAGATTGAAAATAATATTAACGTTTCTGATTTGCTTCAAATTGAACAATACTAATTCATCAGCCTACTGTTTATAATCGAATAAATAATTTTTGAAAAACAAGCAAAAGACAAGTTTTGAACATACTTACAAAACCTTCAATGAACAAGTTGGAAGCGGGAAGATTTAGATTTGGCGCAGTCAGTTCAAGGTTGCTTCTTTACATAAGATTGTTTATTTGAATTTGAAAAAAACGTGCTTACTTGTTCTATTTTGACAGATTGAAGCGTGCAAATATTATACTTGTTTTGATCACTAGATCAAACCACTGTAAACAATATTCTCACGTCAAGAGATGAACGGATCAGAGAAAAATTCAATGCTTTATTAAGGAATAATATTTATAACACTATTACCGTACCGTAACTAATTTACCATATTTATTTCTGTTGTAGCCTACCTGTGAATCTATGAAGTTAAACTTCTTTGTCAAGAAGAAATAATGCTTATCAAAACTATTTCATTATTAGCATGAATAGTTCAAACTAATATAATTGTAAAGCATTTTGAATTGAATATGTTATACATTTGAATAATGGAAACTTGGAATAGGCTATATCGTCCATGATGTAACTTATATAAAAAACAAATACTGTTAGGTATTATCATTTTACGAGATACACTAATAATAATAATAATTATGTTTCCAATTCTCTTATGTGTTTATACAACGAATATTGTATGATAAAAAATTCACAAGTCCTTGATTCCAATTGATGAAAATAGTATTTTCTAGTCAGTAAACTTGTGATTATCTTATTGAAAATTTTCAATTATTTTTTTCAGTCTGAACCAAACCGATTGTCAACAAGAGTAGAACAACTGTAACTTTATAGTTATATATATCTACAAATATTTTTCTACAATAAAGTATTATTTTAAAGCCTGATACAATGCTAAATAAAACATTCAATGTATATGAGTCGAATTTAATTTTAAAATTAATATGATTTCAGAATTTAATATGGGAATGAAACATATAATGGTAGATTATGAATAAAAACATAAATATGAGTTCCCTTTTAATTTTTTTGCACGACATTTTATATTTTTTTTATATTAAAAGTAGCCCTGAAGAAAAAAGACAATAATATTGTAGATTATTACACCGATGCAATAAATAGGCTACGGTATTCAAATTAAATTCATCACTTCTTAGCGATGAGCCACTCCAGAAATTTTAAAAGCACTGTAATAAAATAGTAAATATAACTTCCACTGATGCTCTCTTACTATAATAAGAATCCAGTTACCTTTTTCATAGGTATTTCATTATTGTATGACATGACCTATTTTTGTTCAGTTGCATTATTAAGATAATTACTCTAATAAGACCGAATAACTCATCATGCAATAATAAAATACAATAAGAGTACCTGGATTTTTATTGTTATTTCTGTAATCAAATAATGCAGTCAAAAGTCTATTAAATTTCTTGATTGAGATACCATAGATAAGTAACAGAATACATATATAATTATAAGAATGATGAAAGGACTAGTTAATTAATTGTATTTTCTGCTGAAAAAAGAGCTTCTGATTTATACATGACTTGTAAATACGGTAATTTCAACACCATCATATCGTAAAGGGAAAATTTGAAAAAAATATTGTGAAGACTGAGGAATGTGTTAGCAAACTTTAAACGTCAACTTGCCCACATTGTGACTAGTATAGGCTAATATTATAGCCTTATATCGTTCAGCCTATATAATCAAAAAATTATATTCTACAACAATAAATCAGATATTATTATAGTGCTACAGAGTAATAAAAACTTATTTATTATGAGATAAAAATACAATATGCTGTCTTATATGTGTTTAAAAACATATTGGCCCGGTTGCACAAAGGCCTGTTGAATTATTTTCACCTGGATCAAATGCCACGAGAACCAATTAGAGAAGCCTCTTTTTAAAAATGGTATTTTCCGATTGGTCCTCGTGGTATTTAATCAGAATTTAAATTATACAGGCTTTTGTGCAACTGGGTAGTTGTGTTTTTATTTGCAATCATGGGAGAATGAACAACATCTCTGAATACAGTGTTTAACACACTTTTTCAGTTTTATAATAGGCCTACAAAAGTTTACCCTTTTAAATGTAAGAGACTAAGAAATTGTCAAAAACCACAGATTTATTAATACTTAGAAAGACCGGTTTAGGTTATTACACCATTGTCAATCTCTGATAAACAGAGATTATCCATGGACAAAAAGTAGTCACAAAACCACAGATTTATTGATACTTAGAAAGACCGGTTTCGGTTATTTCACCATTGTCAATCTCTGATAAACAGAGTTTATCCATAGACAGAGTTTATCAGAAACTGACAATGATGTAATAACCGAAACCGGGGTTTCTAAGTAGGTATCAATACATTTTTTGACAATTTCTTAGTCTTTTTCATTTAATATGAATAATTACCACAATATCAACTACACAAAAAGTGAAAGTTTACCCTATTTTCAAAAATCATTATCACTAGTACGTTCAGAGCTAACTCAATTATATCAAGTTATCCAAGTGATTAAACTATTTCGTGAATACATTTTTAAGGTATTTACACTTTTTTCAAAAGATAATTTTTAACAATCAATATATATCTAGTATGTTCAGAGCTAACTCAATTATATCAAGTTATTCAAGTGATTGAACCATTTCGTAATTGAGTTTTTCATTGTGGACAATGTGTTGAAAAAATTTGATTGTAACCATACAGATTTCGTAATTAAATTTTTCATAGTAGACTGTGTTGAAAAAAGTTGATTCAGTAATAGTATGAAGGCACGGATTGGTGAGTAAGAAATTGCTATATTCTGTGATGGAGGTAGGAAAAGAATTGTGGAATGTGCATGTAGTAATAATAAGGAGAGAACTCTACCATAGCTTCGGCAGAGGCAGTATTAGTTTCGATTTCTAGCTCTGGCAAGCATCGAGCATCGAAGTTGCGTAGGCAAGTCTATCAATCCAACAACTTTTCAAAACAAAAGTCGCAAATCTCTCGTTTGGCCTCTAAGCTGTTGAGAGTGAGAAGGCAGCGCAGCAGCAGTTGTTGTCTCTTTCTAATATTGGTATCTGAATGTTATTCGGCACGTCATCTGTTTACTGTGTCGCTTATTCAAGTCTCGCTTATCTCCCACCGACTCGAATTAATTTTAGAACAATGACACGATCGCAGGCATGATATGATGACGATGATGATGATGATGACAACTATCGAAAGTTCGCGCACCATTTCCTACACAACAATGCTTCCCCACAGACAAAAAATAAATGGAAAATTAAGTGTGATAATCTGCAAAATTTCATGTCATCAAAAATATATATGTTGATAAAAAGCAAGTTATCAATACCCTAATTGTGTCATAGACGTATAGTTTGATAGTAGGACTACTTTCAATAATTTTTGTTTACATGAAATAGGCTATTTCCATAAATTCATATTTTTTAAAATATAGGAAAATATTAAATTGTTTTCTGATAACAGTTGGGGGTTCTGCAATACAGAAGATAGTACTCATATCATTTCTACGCTGAACTATGATGAGGTTCACATTATAATGTCAGTGGAGAAACTTAGAAAAAGAGTATTAGCGATTTTCTGCCTTGCCACTGCCTTCTATAGAAAGTAGCTGATTCCGGTATATTTGATGTATAAAATACGAACTGTTCTTTTTGTAAAAATAATCAATTATACATGTTGTAGGTTGTAGCCTATAATATGCATATGTATGTATTTTCATGTATCTGCTGTTGGGGCCCGCGCCTGTTTCTTGTGGATCAGTCATCGTCAGCCAGACAACACGTCTGCGTACCAATCAATACCCTATGACATAGTGCTATTAAACACAATCACCATCAGATTACAGTATTGTAACTGTAGCTTTTGTAATGTCTAGTATAATATTATCGATTTACTATATTATCTATTCAGAAAGAGTCAATCCTTATTAACGTGAATGCTTACAAAAATCTGAATCATTCCTCGGAATCTTGCAAACGTATTGGCAAGCCGAAGAACTAGTCTTCACACACAGACCTCAGGTCCATGTGAAGATCATTCCTGAATTAAAGCACTGTCGGTTCACGACTCTTCCCTGATAAGTTATGAATTTCAATCATGATTAAAATACTAGGATGAAGATTTTTTGAGGACCACTTTCTATTTGATTGAATTTTATTTTTTTTGTACAAAAATATTATCCTTATGTATGAGTTCTTGTAAGAGTATGTAGAACTGACAACAGATTGTAAATCATATTGTTTTGTTTTTTATGAGGAATAAAGAACTTTTTGAATTTAATTTTATACATATCAAGGAAATAGGATATCAATGTTACTTGTACATACTTAATACTGGAATACTTAAAAGTATGCTGGATCTATTGAAATTTGATATCTAAGTTACTGATGGTATCATATTTGATATCAAATTTCAATAGATCCAGAATACTTTTAAGTATTCCAGTATTAATTATTTACCAGTGACTTTTAAGAACCTCTTAAAACGGAAGAGTGAAGCGTTCATTCGCTGTTGTTATCATATCTTTTGTATAGCTTACCCGGCGAACTTCGTACCGACAAAATGTCAATGTATCTCATGTCACAGTTGACTTTATTTGGTGAATCATGAAAGTTATCTGACAATCAATATTCTTCTCAATCAATTGGTAGTAATATCTATCAGTAAAGTGTTGAATTAAAAAAAAAATAGATAGGTTAAATCAGAGTGTTTCAAAGGTGAATTTAATGTGTTAATCAATCAATTTAGATTAAATTGATCAGAAATAGTTTCAGTCTTATTTTTAAAATAATAGACTTTGAAAAATACACGTTCAGCTTCACACAACCGAAATTTATGACAAATTCATAATTTTATTGGTTTTGGTTTCTGAAAGTGTGAGCGCCCACTGCTCAAGTAAACCATAACTTAAACAAGATAAAGCTTATTATGAAGCCCACATTTATAAGAATGTAATTCAAAATTATAATTCAAGATACTAGTAGTTCTGTGAACAGTAGACCTCACGCAGTTTTCTCATCCACAAGAGTATCTGATGTCACCTGTTCTAGTTGATTCTGTTAAATCACAATTAAACTGTTAAATCATAATAATTTACTCTTAACTGTTAGCCTATTTTTGTTTTCTCCAAGATCGAAAACTCCCTTATGTTAATAAACTCAGTTCACGTTTGAATATGTAACCCATATGATAATTTATCCAGCTCCGTGATAATCTTTCCATCTGATAAAAATATTTCTCAACTATTTCAAAATTGATTTTGTTCAATTAAGAAAATTATAATTTCTTCAGCATTATTTAGTTCATTTAATAATTTTTTTATTTTATTTTCAATCACCTATTGAATTTGTTTTTCAAATGTGAGAAATATTGATACTGATGGTTTCATAAAAAATATTGAAACCCTAGGTACCTTATAGAAATAGACACGGCCAGACATCTGTGTAATGCATGCAATGAATAATCCACTTGTCAGCTGATTGATTATGAATCATTCTATAGTCTGATTAATCCTATCTTCAAAGTACCGGTAGATGATATTATATAGTGATATCAGAGTATGGAGGAATACCTTTTCTTTTCATAAAAATGCAAAATATCCTTAAAATGCGAAATTTCAAAAACCTTGTGTATACATCGACGCGCAGTTGAAAAAGGAATATTCCTGCCAAATCTCATCGAATTCTATCAATGCGTTTAGCCGTAATCGCGTTACATACAGACAGACAAAAGAAAATCCGAGTTAAAACATAGACCTCACTACGTTCGATCAATAATAAATAAATATTTAAAATTGTATTTATATAGGCCATTATATTTCATGAAGCTCATCAAAAATGGTAGGTAAACCTGACGTGAGAGGAGTTCGTTTTTATAAGCATAGAACATAAAACACTAGACTCTCTAACCAATGACACTTTTGTATTGGAACATTTCACGACACTCTGCCTTCTTCAGCTGTTCAAATTCATTTTTACTTTCCTTGCCCTATTACCATAGGTAAGGAAAGTATTGCTTTCCGAAAAAAATTAAGGTACCCCAATTTTTAAATTTCTATACGTTTCAAGGTCCCCTGAGTCCAAAAAACTGGTTTTGGGTATTGGTCTGTATGTGTATGTGTGTGTGTGTGTGTGTGTGTGTGTGTGGTGTGTGTGTGTGTGTGTGTGTGGTGTGTGTGTGTGTGTGTGTGTGGTGTGTGGTGTGTGTGTGTGTATGAGTGTATGTGCGTCTGTGTACACGATATCTCATCTCCCAATTAACGGAATGACTTGAAATTTGGAACTTAAGGTCCTTTCACTATAAGGATCCGACACGAATAATTTCGATCAAATGCAATTCAAGATGGCGGCTAAAATGGCGAAAATGTTGTCAAAAACAGGGTTTTTCGCGATTTTCCCGAAAACGGCTCCAACAATTTTGATCAAATTTATACCTAAAATAGTCATTGATAAGCTCTATCAACTGCTACAAGTCCCATATCTGTAAAAATTTCAGGAGCTCCGCCCCATCAATGCAGATAGATTCCCAATTTTCAGGCTTCAGATACAATTGAAACAAAAAAAAAATCAAGTGGAGTAGATTGAGCATGAAAATCTCTACAATTAATGTTCAGTAACATTTTCACCTAAAATTTAAAATAAGCTTTAAATTCGAGAAAATGCGATTATTCAATTGCAAATTATTGTTGATTCTATTAAATCATCCACTATGAAGAGATAGCAGACCTCATGTGTGTCTCCAGCGTTATTGCCCTGTCACCAGCTGGCTCAAATAGTAGACTTGAGATGCGCGGGAATACTAGCGTCAGGTGATCAATTTTCATAACGGCAAGGAAAGTTGTGTGAGTGCGCCACACCAGATTTTTATTATGAGAAACCCAATTTGGAAAAATCATGTTAGAGAATTCAATTCCAAAGCAAACATTTTTACTTTCCTTGCCCTATTACCATAGGTAAGGAAAGTATTGCTTTAAGAAAAAAATTAAGGTACCCCAATTTCTACATTTCTATACGTTTCAAGGTCCCCTGAGTCCAAAAATGTGGTTTTTCATTAGCTCTCAAAACTTCGAGAATAAGTAGGCTACTGCACGGTATTTGAATGAAAATTATTCTTCTATATACCTTGCGCTACTGTAGTACCAATTGTATGAATTATACAATATTTTATTGTACTTTGTATCGATTACACTAGTGAACTTGAGTTTGATTGGCAACTTACTAATACAAATTATTACTATAGCTAGAGAAAACGTATATACGTTCGTTTTATTGAGATTGAGATTTGTCTTATTATTATAAGATTGTTTTATTCTAAGCTATAGTCTATTATGGATTAATCAATGCAAGCTAGCTCTACCGAGATTAAATTAAGGAACAATGATACTTCTACGAAATCAACGCAATAAAAACCGCGAACAATCACAAATCTGAAAGTAACGACTCTTTTTATTCATTCGAATATCGATATATATATTTAATAATTCAATATTTCCAGTACTTATTTAAGTTGTAACAAGAAAGTAACATTTGCTCATTGCTATACTAGACAAGATAATAAATTTTAAGTTCAAGGACGGAGCAGTCAGTATCTCATATAGGAAGCCTACCGTACTGCTATTGTCTGCTTGTGTTTCTGGTATCCTAATGGAATAGAATTCACGAGAACAGACTTCATAAAATCGCAAGTGCAAATTATGTCAGCAGAGCTTGTAAAAATTTAAGCAATTTTCACAAAGAAACTTGCAATTGCGTTCTAACTTCTTGTTAAAGCTGTAAGAAAGATACAGCTTTATTATACAGATATAATAGCACAGTGAGATTGCATTTCTCTGCTGCTAAATTTTTTTATAATTTATCACTAAAGTTTTTCAGCTTTAATACTGTGCTAAATAGCACAGTGAGATTGTATTTCTCTGCTGCCATAATATTTTATGATTTATCACTAAAGTTTTTCAGCATTAATTGGTTAAATGATGAACAATTAACATAAAAAAATGTGATTTAAGAACAGAAGTTGTATAAATGATTCATATGCTGGAGATAACACAGGCTGATAACCCTGTATATGCCTCACTTTTATGAGGAAAGCTCTTTACTTATCGTTTAAAATGTTTGATTGAACAAAAGAACAATGGGAAAGCGCGACGACAGTCTTATCATTCGACTAGTCGCAAAATTCCTTCAACTTTCAGAAAAATAGAGCATTACATCTGAATACACTATTCCAATATTGATTTTTTTATTTATCCTATTATAGTAAACCATTATTTTTAGAAATATTTTTGATTTCATAAATTTTTAGATTTAATGAATGTGAACATTCATTGAATTGAATTTGTTAATGTTTATTCAAAGAAATATTATATTTTGAATAATCTACATAATAATATGGACTATTTCTGTTTAAATTTGCAATTAAAAGGTGCAAGTTTGTTTCTCTTGAATTAGTAAAGAAGTAAATTTAAATAATCATTATGGCTCAAAACTGTTCCTCTCCCAATCATTCATAATGATTTGAAATGTTAAGAATGATTGCGTATCAATTTGAATCTATTTTCATTGTTCATTGCCAATCTACGGCTGGACAGTGATAAGGATGTTGATGTAGACAAAGGAATGTGCAATTTTCCAGGCCATTGTCTATGTCTTAAAAGGATCATATACATTCACTAGCCGTCAGGCTCGCTTCGCTCGCCATATCCATCTAGCAAGGGGGCTCCGCCCCCTGAAACCCCGACTGGATCGTCCAAGAATGAGATCAGCGGGCTCGCTTCGCTCGCATGCATTTTTCATTTGAGCATCTTCATTCCATCAGAAAGTCAAAGTATTGAGAAAACGCAGAAAAGCTGAGAAAAACGTTGGAAAACGCTGATTTTTGGCGTATCTTTGATGAAATATCAAAGTCACCTCATCACAAAATTTTTAGACCCTAGCTAAACCTCTGTACCAAATTTGAACATTTTCTGTCTATTACTTGATGAAAGAACTGAGAAAACGCAAAAAACCGCTAATTTTGGGCGTTATTTCAAAATTCCTTCTAACACAACATTATTACACACTAGCTGAGCTTCTGTACTAAATTTGAACATTTTTTGTTCATTAATTTGTTCTCGATAAATCTGAGAAAAAGAAAAAAACCCCTAATTTTGGGCGTATCTTTGGCGTTATTTCAAATTCCTTCTAACACATCTTTATTACACCCTAGCTGAGCTTCTGTACTAAATTTGAACATTTTCTGTTCATTTCTTCTCGATAAAGCTGAGAAAACGCTGGAAAAACGCAGATTTTGGGCGTATCTTTGGAAATTATTCCAAATCCGTTCTTAGTGCGCCTCTAAAGGGCCAACTGAACATACCTACCAAATTTGAACGTTTTTGGTCCGGTAGATTTTTAGTTCTGCGAGTGAGTGAGTGAATGCGTCAGTCAGTGAGTGAGTGCCATTTCGCTTTTATATATAGATTTAGACTAACAAAAAATATAACTTTTTTGATCAATTTTTCTCTGAAAAACTTTTCTCTCACCATTTTTCCTCCAAAAATGATAGTTGGTTTTTCCCCCCCCAATAAGTCGACTTTTTTATTTGTCAAAAATCGACTTTTTTTCTCTCAACGTTCTGCAGATGTTGCAAAACCATTTTACGATTTTTATTCTTTGATATTGTGTTTCAGGTTTAATGAAGAAATTAGTGGAATAACTAAACTAGTTCAAGATGGATTTTCTTGTTCTATATTATGATTCAAATATTGGAATAACTTTGAGGAGAGTTAAAGGAAAAATAGAGCTAATTATACTGACAAAAAGTCAAATTCACATTAATATAATTTATTTAAATAATCAACAATAATAAAGTATTGGAGATTTTTCCAAACATGTATGAAAATATATTTTATAATCTTTATTCAAGTAATACGAATGAGTCTGGTAGTGAAATGTAGGTACCTATATAATATATCATATCAGAATGTCTGTAATACGTGTATTTTAGCATCAAGCATAACATGAACAAGATATTAAAACTATGTATTGTAATGACGTAGGCCCGTAGGGTATTTAAACAAGCTTGTTGAAGTGGTATATTTATGAATAAATCTATTTTCTATTCAAGTGCTCAAGCAAGATAACTAAAAACATCTATTAATTAGGTTAATCAAAAGCATCTTCATTAATTAATTTTAATTATTTGACAACAATTACGGCACATTATGAAGAACAACGTGTAAGTACATTCTGAACTAATTGAATTGAAACAGAATGCAATGAAAAACCGAAAGTTTGAAATAATATTTTAAAAAAGACTGATATATAGGTATAATAGGAGTATTTGATGCCAAATATGTATGTGAATTGAAGCAAATAGGACAATAATGCACAAATCCCTCTATAGGTGTAATCAACATCAATTTTATGACAAATTCAAAGCAAATTATTAAATAAATTCAACAGCAAAATTACACAAAGCGACCTTTTATTTTGGACATGAATTAGATTTTATAAGTACGAGGGTGAATCAAATGAAAACCTTAAAAGTGTTATAAATTATTTATTTTGACAATTGGGTGAAACTTACATTTATAATTCTTCGACATAGTCTCCTTGACTAGTTATGCACGTGTTCACCTCTTTGGCAGCGCATTAATACCACGTTTCAAGAATTTTTTTGGTTGTGCCTGTAGTCACTAGTGCACCGCGGATTTCACTTCTTTATCACTTTGGAAATGCTTGCCTCCCATTGCATCTTTAAGCTTTCCAAGCACATGAAAGTCACAAGGGGCGAGGTCTGGTGAATAAGGTGAGTCAATGAGGCATTCAAATTTGATATTCTGGATAGTTTGAACTGAGAAACGGGCCCGTATGTGGTTTGGTTTTGACATGCTGTAACAACACACCTGAAGTGAGAAGTACCAATACCTACTATTACTTCAGGCCCCACAACTGATCTCTAATAAACTATGACGTCATCACATGTAGATCATCGATGATCTACTGGCGGTAAGCAAGCGAAATAAGAGCGCTGATGCTTGTTATCACATAATTATGATATGGTAATCAACAAAATTAGAATTATTACAAATTCAATTTTCACAGTCTCCCATTTCAATGAATATGGTTTGTTTATCATTCTTCTAATATTCGTTTGTGAAAGTAATAATGAATTTGGGGTTTTAAATCATGGGATACAGACTGTTGTGTACCTAATTGTCGCGGAAATGATAACAAGACTCCAAAAGTTTCTGTAGGTACGGTATTTTCTTTTTTGAAAGATGAAACTTCGAAACGTACAAGTGAGAAGAAGGAAGAACTTCAATTCTACAAAACAACGGTTTACATGAAATGTGGAAGAACAGTGTAAATAAAGTGTGAGTGGAAAATTTAATTGAAGTGTGAAAGAACAGTGTAGATAAAATGTGAAATAACGTTGTAATTAGAGTGTGGAAGAACAGTGTAAATAAAGTGTGTAAGAGAACTTTTAAACTAATAAATTAAAAAGTAAAAGCCAAGTGTTGGAACTGTCCATAAAATACTAATATTAAAAGTTTTACCTAACTGAAAACATTCTCCTGATGGGTTTCTTAGTACGACAGATTTATTGTGTTCAAGTTTGTGGGAGCCTTTTTCCTAAAAAAGAGTTACATCTAATTTGGTTTATCTTTGATTTACCTCTCCCTCGATTCTGATAGTGTACAGGTTATTGTTAAGTATTTTTTGTTGACATGAATTTATCAATAGCTCTATCACTGAATCAAGTACTCCTATGTCTATCAAGCTGAAAGTATGGATAAATTATTGCATTTGTGGAATAAAGTGTTTTTATTTCAATAAAATCTATATTTAATAAAATACAAACGTCTTTAATATGAAATTTATGTAGTATTCCATCCAATAAAAAATTGATACAGTAACAAAAGTTACATTGATAAGCTGGCATAAACTACTACGACCTAGGAAGAATCAATCTACATGTTATGACGTCATTAATTAGTTGTGAGGCCTGAAGTAATAGTAGGTATTGGAAGTACTCGCCGTTTACTTCTGATTTCTGGCCAAAGTTGATTTTTCAAGAGATTTGAATAAGAAGTATTGTTCACTGTCCCATGTCAATGTAATGCTCCAAAATTACTCCGTTTACATCGCAGAAGGAAGTCAGCAAGAGTTTTCCTGCTGATCGCTGAGTTCGGATTTTTTGGGGGTTTTGGCGATGAGCTAAGGCGCCTTTCCTTACTTGCTCTTTTTTCTGGTTGATGGTAATGTTTGTTTCGGGACAAACATGAATTAACATATTGTACTGTCACCCTGCAATGAATTTCCATTGGTTTGACACCTTCAATGACCAAGAAACGAATGACTGATAGCAGCTCTAACGCGGTGCATATTGATACTGGGGCGGTCATATTGTAACTGAAGTCACCGCCAGGTGTGTGTAGCAAGGTCACTGATGCACCTGGTAGTCATTGTGTGAGTTTCAACCAACATCCCTGCCAACTACCGGATCAATCCACTACCTCCGTAAACAAAGCCGTAGTGCATTAGTGTGACGTCAGCACAGGTAGGGCTTCTACACCAATAAAAATTCGTTGATTTCAGCTGATCTATATCAGCTAGTGTTTTTATTGGTGTAGGAGCCCTACCTGTGCTGACTTCACCATCTACCACCTGTCTTGCACTATGGCTTTGTTTACGGAGGTAGTGATCAATCCTACAACTTCTCGGAGCTTTATAGCACTTTTAAGGTTTCCATTTGATTCACCATCGTAAATTCTTGGATAACTCGTCAAAGGACATTAATAATTTTGCACACTATTACATACAAAGAACATAATATTCACCTAAAGAAATAGTCAGATGTACAATACCGAAATCTTACATATATATGTTATGCAGACTTAATAAAGAGTAATAAATTTCTAACAAATAAAATTCACAATACACCAATAAATTAAAAAAACAATAAAATGCAGGAATTAACCGAAAGTTGAATACAATATCACATGATAATTTATAATACTTCAATGCTTTTCAATTCAACACGTGAATATTTAAGTGCACGTTTACAACTACTAGAAACTCCAAATATGATTTTTAGTTTTATGAGAAGCTTTTCTTTGTAACGAGAACACAAGCTCATTTTCTATTCATTGCTTCAAGTATTCTCAATATATATATGAAGAGATTTATGATGTCCAGGTAGAGCTCAATTGTAGCAAAAACGTATTCTTCGGGTGATGTGCGCTTCATTATTTCCTGAAAAAAATAATATTTTTAATAGAAAATCAGCAGGAACTACTTTATTATGATAAAGTATGTGATAAGATCAGAAACTCATATTGTAGCCTGAGAAAATAATTATATTGATTTTTTCAGTGAAGGAATTTGAGGTAATCTGAAAGTATTATTGATAACGGTATCGGAAATGACCTTCAAAATTAGTATAAATGATTGAAAATTATTCAATATTAATAAGTACAGAAAAAAGTGGTAGTCCAGTCAATAATGGTCATTTTTCAGGAAACAGTCCCGAATTTTTTTACTACAACTGCGCGTAATACAAGAATTTACATATCAATAGTTCCTCGGTAATTTTTTTTATATATGAGAAGCTATTATTATTTGTACTATATTATTATATGCTATTACTATATTATTATATGAGAACCATTATTTTTTACAATAAGTATATACAAAATATATTTCACTCGTGCAATCTCAAGAGTTTATTCATATTTCAATTCTCAAATCTGTATATGTTACTCTTATCAATCTTTTTCTGTTTATGAAATTTCGTCAATGAACAATGTAATAGATAATATTTAATTTCATAATTATAATACAAACTATCTTATACTCACCTTCTTGTTAAAAAAGCCGGACATTCTATTACCTATATAATATTATGAATAGACTATTGGCTACCCACTGTAACAAGAACCCACCCCCTACACTCAGACGAATAGTCTTGTAGGGGTATTTCAGTAAAACATGCTCTGTATTACAATGTATCTGTATTTTGTATGGAATAAAGAATATTTGAATTTAAATTTGAATTCTCCTCGTAAAACAGCTTATTTCTGAGGAAAATCTACTTTTTCGTTTGCTCACCATCTGCGCATGCGCAGTAGATTTTCTTTACTCTCGCTATAATGGATATCAGTGTAGACAAATTATTATTAACTCCGTCAGATATAAGTAATTGAACAGGTTTGTGCAGTTGTAGAAAAAATGTTGTATGTAATTCGCGCATAATGCTTCTTTATCGCTCTTGCAAAATGATCAAAACTGAATTATCAAAATTATCTCAAAACTGAGTTTTGCTGACAAGCTAGAGGGCGGCTTCTCCCCTAAAAACCAAAAATTTTGGGACTTTTTTTCAATTTTATTTCAAAAACCTCGGGTTTTTTGAAGAAAAGCATTTTCTACAAAATTGAAGAAAATAAAATTGACAATAAATTGAATGGTCGCGCAGGACTCTACGATTGCTGGTTTTGGAGCTACAATTCTTCAAAAAGGATTATTTTTCAAGATTTTTTTTTGAAAATTCTGGAAACTCACTACTTCCACTCTTTACAACTTATGGAGCATTATAGAGCAATGATGAAAAATTACATATCATGTGAAAGTATAAATAATTCTGAATCCTCGAAATTTTAAAAAATTACATATCATGAAAAATTACAAAAATTAAAAAAAAATAAATTTAATTTTTCAAAATTACATGTCATGTAAAAGTATGAATAGTTCTGATTCCTCGAAATTTTGTAACTTAGTATAGGGGGAGGGAGTACTAGCGAAAATAGAAAACCATGTCCTACAGCCAAAATACAAATTTTTCACTTTCGAGGCTTTCCTAAGTGATCAAATCAATATTTTTGATCATATTTATTATACAAGAGTTATGTCAGAATCACCCGTTAGATGCACTTAATTTCAGGATTTACTTGTAAGGAGACCTCAAGGATCCAAACACTCATAACTTTTGAAATAATGAAAGGACCGTCTCGTACTACAGCTCATTGTACTACGCAAACTGTTGGCAACTGTTGATTCTATTAAATCATTTACTATGAAGAGATAGACTTCATGTGTCTGCAGCGTTATTGTCCTGTCACCAGCTGGCTCAGATCTTAGAATAGTAGACTTGAGATGCGCTTGAACACTAGCTTCTGGTGATCAATTTTAATAGCGGCAAGGAAACTTGTATGAGTGCGCCACACCAGATTTTTAATAGTTAGTGCGCAAAGTGACAGTTTGCTGCAACGAAAGAAACGTTTACGCCCGAGCCGTAGGCGAGGGCGGAATGGTTTCTTGAGTGCAGCAGAGGAACTTTGTGCACGTATTTCACATTAAATTTTTCCTACAGTTACCATTGAATATGAAAAATGGGTAATTATGGGTAAAATTGCCTGAAATGCATCAAATGTTTTTCTGTGTAATTTTATTATTAATAAATAAAATTGAATAATGTAGTAGTAATTGAATGGCGGGGCGGCTGTGTGCTGTGTGGGTGGTGGCTGTCGCTGTCCACGATGTCCTTGATATTATTATAACGTGGGCCTCACTATGAGTGTTACCAACTTAATTTTGATTTTGCTGCACTGGTGCTTCATATAACCTACTAACTATTTTGCGTTGTCATGCTGCAAATCTGGAGTACGCAAAGTACTCACTTTGCGTACTAGTGCGGAAAAGTGATTCTATGCGTTCTGTAATCAGTGTAGGAAGGCCACTTTTCAAGGTAACTGTAGGAAAAATATTTTTTCATATACGTAAGGCTAATATACATTTATATAGGAATCATATTTTAAATATTACTTATAGATTTATAAGTCGATTTATAAATATTTACAATTTTGTCAACATTATTTACGACATTATGTAACACAACGTACCTGAGTGTCATAAATTATGAACAGTGAGAAGACGATGGCTCCACTGATAGATATAATCAAATCAAAGGCGGTGCTGACGAAGATTATTCGCAAGAACCCTCCAACAATCAGACAGCAGACTGCCACAAATAGCCTGAAACATCCAATTTCAAATTCAAATGACTTTCAGCAATGAATGATTTCAACGAACAAAGTCATGGTTTTGTAAAATAAAAGAATGTTTTTAGGAAACAAATTGAATGATCCATAAATTCAATTCAATGAATTGAATTGAGCTTCAAAATAATTGATTATCCAATAATGGTTATGAAATATTGATTTATCAATTATCAATTACAATCAACTTAAAGACAAAGAAACAGACTACAGTCCAAAACTTCTTTTCATCCCAATTTCATAAAATAAATTGTCCAAATAAAGATTATGTGCGTCTTTCAAATTCTTCACTAATTTCCACATTGAAAAAAAACACAAACACTTGAAACAATTAATTTTGAATTTAGAAAGATTAAGATCCGAATTGATAACAAAATTCTTCTACTTAGCACTCAAAACTGTAAAATAAATATTAATTTGAAATATTTTGTTCCGAAAATTAAAACAATCTTCTCCACTAGAACCACAGCTTCAATGATATTACTTATGGGTTTGTGTTTTCAATTCAATTCAATTCAATTCAATTCAGTTTATTTCCAAAAACATATTACACGAATAAGAAATACAATATACAACATATTTTGGAATCCCCCTACTAGACTATCCATCTGTGTGTAGGGGGGGAGTTCCACTTTATACATAATAAGCTAAATCTGCTCATAGAAGTAAATAATAAAGAATACACTTATATTATGGATGTATTATTAATATTCTGATTATAAAATAGATAATATATGTGCTGATGTATATTTAAGAATGAGTATGTAGGAATATGTATGTAGGAATAAGTATACTTAATACCTTGATTGATAAAAGAATAAATAAAGAAGAAATAACAATATTTTTTTGAAGACCGCAGTGGCAGGGATTCCAGAAATTCTCAGAAGAGAGAATGAAAAAAAAGCATAAACCAGAAAGGCAAAACAGTCTAATCGGTTATATCAATGATAAAATAAATACCAATCAATTGTCTGGAAACCTTGAGGTCGTGTTGGTCACCAAGCATAACGAGATTGGAGTAGTTCTTCTGAAGCTTCCCAACCAATCTGGTACAGCCACCTGTCCACCCTCTTCCTAAACACTACCAAACTAAATGCCTCTGCTTCCCTAATCACCCCTGGCACATTTCTGTACAAGACATGGGCCAGGTATGAAGGATTTGTCAATTCAGAGCCGTGAGTCAGCTGAGGTATCTCAAAGCTGTAATTGGATCTGTGGCGAGTTGAGTAGCTATGGTTAACTGTTTCTCCCAGAAGTTCAGTTTTGTATTTTTTTATGTGGATCAACAAGGATTTAATAAAAAGTTGTCTAACATTCAGTACGGGAAATTCGATAAACAATTGTCTTGTTGGGTATCTAAAGTCTCTCTTTAAAATTGTTTTTATAATTGATCTTTGGGTGACTGCGAGAGGCTCAATGACTGAGGAGGAAGCCCCTCCCCAAGCTAGAATTCCATATAGTATTATAGATTGGACATAGGCAAAGTAAACTACTTTGCACTGATCCACACTCAGAACATTACTAAGCTCTGAAAATGCGTGAAGCAGCTTTCTGAGTCTATTCTTAGCACACTGGACATGTTGTACCCAACTCATCTTGGAATCCAAGACAACGCCCAGGTATTTGTAATGATCAACGCGCTCAATCATACTACAATTACATCCAGCAGACCTGGGATTATTACAAGAATGCATCGTTAGTATTAGAGAGCCTGGATCAGCTTGATTTCTTGTAACTATTGGCATAAACTTCGTTTTTTCCACATTTACTGTAAGGCTATTGTGATCAAACCAGTTCTTTATTTTTGACAAATCAATTGAAGCACTCATGTAGGCCTCCTCCCAAGTGCTCCCAGTAGACACTAGTGCTGTGTCATCAGCAAACAGATACAACTCACCTTCAACTACTAATTTTGACAGATTGTTGATATAGATTAGGAATAGCAGTGGCCCAAGGGTGCTTCCCTGGACTACCCCATACTCAACATTCTCTTTATCACTATTTTCACCATTTATGCAAACTGATTGCTGTCGATTGTGAAAGTAACTCTTAAACCATCGGAGAGAGATATTTTTTATCCCCAATGATTCAAGTTTTTTTATTAAAATTCTCCTGTCAACTGTATCAAAGGCTTTTGCCAAGTCCAAAAAGGTTATCAGTACTTTTCTTCTTGATTTAATACTACTTGAGATAGCCCTAGACATATTGAAAAGAGTATCAGATGTATTTTTGGACTTTTGAAAACCATACTGTGAGTTGGAGATGAGATTGTACTCGTTTAAATACTTAGTCAGTTGTATTTTTATACACTTTTCGATTATTTTAGATAATGTTGCCAACAAAGAAATAGGTCTGTAATTGGAGAATATGCCTTTGGGGCCTGATTTATAAATAGGTATTACTCTGGCTGTTTTGAGAGCGCAAGGAAAGTGTCCAACCAGAATGCTTAAATTGACTATATGTAGGATAGGATGTATTAATATGTCAATATTGTTTTTAATCACTCTAGTAGGGATTCCATCACAACCTGGAGCTGATCGCCCTTTCAAACTCTTCACTACCTCCTCCAATTCCTGCCTTGAGACCGGTTGCAGTTGAAATTCAGAGTCCGCAGCATGTTCATCATCTCTCACTACTGGTGCATCCTGGGTTATTATAGAATTTGCTAGGTTTGTCCCAACTTTGGCAAAATATTGATTAAATTGGTTGGCAATTTCTTTAGTTTTTTGAGAGTCGATGACTTCACCAGGGCGGGAGAATGCACTAACGGGGAATGATTTACTATTATCTATACGACCTGAGATTTCGTTTATAACCGACCAAAATTTTCTAGGGTTACCAGTCGCTTCTTCAACTTTGTTTTTGTAATAGTTATACTTGGCTCGCTTGATTGCTGAATGTAGCATATTTCTATATTGAGTAAACTCATTTCTAAGGAGATAGTTAAATGGTTGTCTATTGAGTTTTTTTCTGAGTTTATCACGATGTCGAATAGAATTTACTAGTCCAGCAGTTATCCATGGTTTGAGTTGAGTATTTCTAGATGAAACTTTTACTTCATGTGAATTTTCGGCAATTATGTTTTGTACCGATTCAATGAAAATATCTGTTGCATTGTCAACGTTGTTTTGTTCAATGACTCTATTCCAATTGTGACTAGAAAGTGTGTTCCTCACCTTTTTCCAGTCTGTTTTAATAATGACTCTATCTGTATTAGGCGGCTTATGAGTTTTTGTCGATAATATATTCAAGCAAATAGCATAGTGATCGGTAACCGAGGACTGCAGAATAACAGAAGATGCATTGAAGAAACGCGGAAGCTTGACAAAAAAGTGGTCAATACAGGTTCCGCTGGCCGGCCGTGTAACCTTGTCAATACAGGGCACAAATCCTGCGTCACTCAAAATATCGATATAATGCTCCTCAACAGAGCCAGGGGCAACATTCAACGTATCGCAATTGAAATCACCTGCCAGAATTCGGACGACACCTGGCGATTGTTCATTGCAATATACGTTTAACGCGTTTATGAATGTAGTTAGATTAGTGCTGGGGCTGCGGTAGACAGCTAGAATTTCGCATGCCGCCCCCGCCCAGGTAAAGGTGAGAGAGAGACAGGTGGCCAGACCGCCCAGTACCAGTTCATTGCAAGTGACTGGAAGTCCTTCATCGATGTAGACCACCAACCCATCGCTCTGGTTCAGATTATTGAATGATCTAAAAGAATGGTAACCTGGAATGTTAATTGGATGGCTGTCGTCGTTAAGCCATGCCTCAGTTAATATTATGCAGTTAAACTTATTCCCTAATCCCTGTAATACTGTTGAAAATTCGTCAAAGTTACGTCTATAACTACGTATGTTCTGATGAATGACCGAGAAGCCCATGCCACTGCCGTTTCCCATAGAATCTCTATTACTAAATTTACCATGAAAGTCAAATATATCAGCACACTCTGTGCATCTTATTAGAGATACATCAAGTTCATCAAACGATTCTCTTATCATCCACCTTCTAGTGCCTTATGATCGGCATCCCGACGTGACAGCCGTTATTTATAGTAATTATTATAGTAGAAATGTAACTATTTCGTTTCACTAATTTAACATGTTAAAGCAGGAGAGGAAGAAAAGCGTTACTACTATTTTTATGTTTTTCTTTTAGATGACAATAACCCATAGATGAAAAGAAAATTATGTTGAACAAAAAAGAGTGAAGGCTTGAATAGGTCAGCGGTCTGATAAAATAAAGCCCAAGCACAGATTGCAAACTTGACTCTGAAGCAATTTCAATGCATCTTGCATTGCACAACAGAGACTAAGTTCGACTATGTTAATTAGTTTTAAAATATCAAAATTTAAAATTTTTAGTTTAGGCATTAGTTTTGAAGTGTAAATTGGACTTTTTGAAGTGAAAAGTGGAATCTAACCTCCTTTTTGGAGACTTTTATTTGTAAAAAATTTGGGAGAAGACAGTTTTGGGCTATGCCTGTTGTCTTTTCCCAATCATATTTTAATTATGATTGTGATTGTGAATAAAATAATTAAAATAAAATGTTTACCTATTCATAACAACGTAAACAATCATAATTTCAGCTATGACCTATGTTAAGGTAAACAAATTTACGATGCATAAGTTTAAGACAAGTTTGGTATTATATATGTGTGGCATAGAAAAAAAAATATGTATAGCCTATCAGAAACTAATGGCATTGCGATATTATTCATGGTTATTAATTCATCCATTTGTGGAATTTGAACCTACAATATTGGTGAAACACAGTAAGCTTAGTAATCTTAATTGAGCTGTGGTTGCACCAGTGAGGATAGAAAGAGAGAGCTACTCTCTGGGTAGCACCAGTAAGTGCTTACATTGCTATTCATTCATTCACACAATGATATGATATTTACATCCTAACTAAGCGTTTTATAATCAAGTCACCAACTATATAACAGCAGTGTGAGAGCGTTCAACTGCAGGCCACATACGAATATATATACATATATATATATATATATGCACACATACATATACACATACACATACATACCTGCATAAGCTGCATATGCTGTATTTGTATTATTGAAGCTAAATTGCCTACTGGGCTCAGAATTACTTTGAGTAATTCTACTGTAGGAACGTGGGAAACTATTCATGAGAGATTGATATAAATATTGTATCTGTCTGCCATAGATAGTTGGCGCTACACTTCTTGATGATAGTATAAAGAGGAATATCGACAATAATGCAATTACTATGTCCTAGAATTGTGTGAATATTGCGAACATTGGAAAATTGAAGGTCCCTTACGTCGTTTTCGTGATCTATTGGTTGGTTTCATTTAGAAAAGTAGAATTAAGATTTTATCAATGCATTGGTCATATGTCATAGGCACTCAAGTCCAAAACTGCAGTTTTGAGAAAATGGAATCCAAAGTTTTCTTGTATGTTCAAACATAATTCTGTGGCTTGGTGCAAAAACTACCAATGTCATTTTTTTCAAAAATGAGTTTAATACACTAATACATCACTAATATCGATTTTCAGTTCCAGAAGTGCCAATGTCCTATCTCAAAGCAATAAAAAGTTATAACATTTATACTACCAATGTTATGATTTAGTTCCACTCTCAGGGTGTGAGAGTATTCCACTCTTAGAGTGCGAAAACTACCAATGAAGACATATGTTTTTAGATTGTCATTCATACTCCGTGCAAGAACTACCAATGTCGACTTCTGCACTTCTAGCACTCGCATTTCCGTATTGAAATGCCGTAGTTCGAAAATACAATGTGAACTTTCAAGCTGATTTGTGAGAAAGTTGATATTTTGACATAGGTAGTTCTTGCATCAAGCCACAGAATTTTTCAGAATATTTTTGATCCTATCACAATGAAATTTACAAAGTAGGCTCAAAATACACTTATTCATGATTCTATTATTCCAAAATGAAAACTACTGATTTAATTATGACTTGAGTTGTTTGGTCCATCACAAAATATGAAATGAGTGGACTTTTTATCAAATGATACTTTACACCATCCAAACAGCAAGCATCATTTCACATTTTCAAACTAGCTACAGTAAAGTGTTTATACCCAAGCATAGATTCCCAAAATTCATCTGCAATACCTGACTTAAGATGTCATAATGGTCTTGATAATAGAAGTAGGACTAAAGTGGTTCTACCGAAGTCTAGATCTCGAAATTCTACATCCGGATGTGAAATTATATAATTTCTTTAAAAAGTGGACTTGAGTGCTTGTGTCAAATGACCATAAGGAATAATACTCAAGTAATCATAAAGTTTTCTGTGCCAATTTTTATCTTGAGAAATTTATTGTTCCAAGTTATGAAGCCGGACGCAACTAGTGTTCATTCTTTCTTTTCAATATTCTTCTTTACTTTGTTATGTGGAATAAGTTGGAATTTTTTTTATTTTATTTTATTATTTTTATTATTCTACAAAGGCGACTTTCTAGAAGTATTTTAAGACTAGGTGATGATGATGGGATGAATGATAATACAATGAAGGTAGAGTTATGAATGAATTAAAATTATAGGTTATGCTATCCACTTGAATTGATTTGAGTAATAAAGTGAGTAAATTGATTGAATTGATTAATAAACACACTTCAACAATACGATCTTCTTTATTTACAAACATAACAAAATTGATAAAATATTATCAATTAGGCCTATTGATAAATATTTCCTCTCATTTAGATTCTTTTAACTTGCGTCCGGGATGACGTTCAGTTTCCTATTTTATAAAGGGTTGAGGTATTCTCAAGGACCCGTATTCCCGTTAGCGATGGAAAATACACTAGTAGGCTATTTGAGAATATTTAAACTTACATTTCCTTTTACCACGGAATAATGCTCTGACTCCACGTGGAACGGTCGTTTCTTTGATGGAGAAGGAACATAACTTTATGTTTTGACAGGTCCAATAAGCTAATTCAGGTCCGGAATCATACTAATATCCAGAGGTTGCCTCTGACCTCTCGATTGTGAGTTTGTGAGTAAGTTTCGTTTGTAGGGTAAATAAAGGAATTTGTTGAATGTGAAAGTTGAATCCGCGTAATTTTATCATGAATTTTTTGATTGATTGGAAGTGTAATTTTTT
This sequence comes from Nilaparvata lugens, assembly GCF_014356525.2. NCBI lineage: Eukaryota > Metazoa > Arthropoda > Insecta > Hemiptera > Delphacidae > Nilaparvata > Nilaparvata lugens. The sequence goes on from NC_052504.1 coordinate 93,289,897, forward strand.
AGTGATAATATCAGTGAGTCATCAATCGTGTAGTGAAAATTTCAATAGAAAATGATTAATCATTTTAACGATGATGACTTCCATTATATTTTCTAAATCATGTTAAAAACTCCTAATTTTACTGATTCCCTAGTTATTCATTTTTAGTAAAGTATTTGTGATTAGTTTACAAAATCGTATTGACAGTTTTTTAGTACATTAATAAAATGTTTCTGATTACTTGTTGTCCAAATTTTAATTAGTTTGATTTACTCAATAAAATTTAGGGGCCGGTTTCCGAGCTCGGGATTTTGCTAAGTTCTAGACTTTAACAGCTGGTGTAAGAAAATTGGCTTTCCGAAACGGGGCGTAGTCGTAGTCATTGTTAAAGTCACGTTTGAATTAAATTTCAAAAAACTGGAAAATTAAACACAAAATAAAATAAAGAGAAAATAGTGTAAAGATTGAGCTATTTTGAATTATTTAGAAATGTTTAATTTCGTCAAGGAAAAACGTTCCCAATTATAGAAATGAGAAAATAAAAACTGCGACTACTGTTATAAAAACTGTGACTACGCCCCCGTTTTGGAAAGCTAGTTTTCTGACTCCAGCTGTTTAAAGTCTAGAACTTAGCTGAATCCCGAGTTCGGAAACCAGCCCTAAAAGTTATATAGAAAGCAAAACTTTGTTGTTTATCAAGTCCCATGACTTTGTAATTAGAAACTTCTACCCCCTTCTGACGATTAGTTACATTAGTTTCAATATATTTTTCAATTAGTTGTAATTAATTAAATTTAATTTAGAAGTATTTTTCAATTTAAAAATGATTTTTGTGTATTTTGAATTGTAAATTGAGTGTGTAATCGAAGAATGTTGAAGTGACACATAACCTAGCTACATTTGGACTGTTGTATAAATTAGAATTGGAACCGATTTGGGCGTGAGCCTGTGGTTCTTTTCTGTAAGTTGTGTAATTCTGAATGATTAAATAAATATAATTGAATCTTACCCTGATCCTAGGCTTGAGAAATCTCGTTTGGACTGGAATGTGTAGGCCATCAGTCCGCCAACAACAGATACGGTCAGAAGGAGGGCTTGCAGAACAACGAATTTGTCAAAGTAAGTGCATATCACTGCCACTGTATATGCTTGCACCAAAGTCTGTAATTGATAAATACAATTGAAATAATACATGAATAATATAACTAGTAGTTCTGTGAACAGTAGAACTCGCGCAGTTATAAATCACAGTCTCCTCTAATACTGTCCATCAGAGTAAATTCTGTCCTGTCCTGTCGTGTCGGTGAGATATCGGTGTATAAACGACTAATGGCTGTTTGGATTGTTATATCGACAAGGCGAATAATTTGATGTAAACAGCTATAATACTATCATCAAAAGCTTACCGAGTTGAAAGCAGAGAAAAGTCGGGAGAAAATACTATGCTACTTCGAGTTATCAATATTGCATGCCTCACTGCATGCAATTAAGGCCCGCCGCAAAGTAGACCCACGCTAATCCACGAAAAGCCCACGCCTACGGGATGTTTTGTAAACCATTGCTAGGCTTCTCTAGAAATCTGTGTAATTAAATAGTCAGAGTGGCAAATAGAAAAACAGCACTAACTGTCTATCATGGCTATTTCATGTCTCACATCAGATACAGTATCTTATTCTGGGGCAGCAACCAAACAAACCTTCAGAATATGTTCCGTAAGCAAAAGAAAGCAATCAGGGTTATTGAGGAAGCCGAATCTAGGGTTTCATGTAGGCCAATTTTCGAAAAACTCAAATTATTAACAATTCCAGCCCTTTATTTTTTGGATATTGCATCTTTTGTTTACAGTAATAAGCAGAAATTCATGGAGGATAACATTTCACACAGATACCCCACAAAACATAAAATGTTTACCCTCCAGTACCCCACTCATAGACTTTCGCTCTTGGAGGGGGGACCACATTATGCTGGGCTCAGAATTTTCAACTGTTTGACGGACGAACTTAAGAGTGTTGACAGTCATGCTAAATTTTATGCAACTCTCAAAGATATACTGATTGAATGCTGCCCGTATTGATTAAGAGAATGTTATGAGGTCTTCTCATTGAGAAATTTTCATTGAAATCCTAGAGATCAGAAGTTATCCAGACGATTTTGTGAAATGAAAAACTTTCCCTCAATGGAGGGAAACCATATACTTGATATACATTGTATACACTGTATATTTGACATGTCGTACACCGTTTGAGCTGTGCTCATCATATGCGGTTTTATACAATGAAATAACAATAATAATAATAATAATACATGCAATGAATAATCCACTTGTCAGCTGATTGATTATGAATAATTCTATTGCAATGTAATTCTAAGCAATGGTTTACAAAACATCCCACGGCGTGGGTTGCTTTTCGTGGATTAGCGTGGGTCTACTTTGCGGCGGGCCTTAGACCCACACAACAGCTGTTTTTTCACTACGTTACATTGAGATGTTGAATTGCATGCTTCATTGTATGCAATTTATAATCCACTCGACAGCTGATTTATGATGAATAATAATTCTATAGTCTAATTTTAACTCTAATATTGGCGTATGAAGGAGGCTCCTGTTTCTTTTATATTATCCTTGAAATGCAAAATTTCTAAAAACCTTGTATATACGTTGAAGCGCAATTAAAAAGGAACATACCTGTCAAATTTCATGAAAATCTATTACCGCGTTTCGCCGTAAATGCAGAACATATACACATAAAGAGAAATGCAAAACCGTCGACTTAAATCTTAGATCTCACTTCGCTCGGTCAAAACTTGATCAGGTACGGCCTGAAAACGCTGTAACTAGACCTGAGCTACCAAGGTCACTCATCATTTATTTAGGTTTAATAATATTTTGAACTTGAATTAAAAAAAAACACTTTTTGAGTGAAAATGCACTACATTTTGTAGTGACGATCGTTTCGATCTGTTGGTCATCATCAGACTGTATGACGATCGTCACTACAAATGTAAGTGCATTTTCACTCCAAACACTTTTAAAAAAGTGTTTTTTTTATTCAAGTTTAATTTTATAGTGAAAAAGTATGGATATGCAACAGAATATTTTGAATGTATGCAGCAGTTGAAATATTTCTAATTAATCATTTGGCTACCAGAAAATTAAAATTAACAAGTTGAAGTTGAGAGAATGAATCAAATAAATGTAAGTCATGAGTGATGCCAAAATAATTCAGGGAAATATACAATCTACAGTATTGAAAAAATGTTGAATAAAGAGTATAAAAGTTATCTACATTGATTGTATATCTTATCTTTAGATCTAATTTGTAATAATGTATAATGTTCAAGTATACATGATCTCCTTGTGGTTTCCATGTTTTTTTTGCTGAGGGTGATGCCCACATGAGATCCAGACTCGTGCGTGAGAGTGATGACACAGATAATGATAGGAGATGAGAGGATCCACAGCTTAAGGTGGGTTCCGAATCTCCAGGAAGCGTTTCAAACAGAGACTGCTACTAGGATTGTAGAAATTTATTTTGGTCTAGCTTTAAGGTGGGTTCCGAATCTCCAGGAAGTGTTTCAAACAGAGACTGCTACTAGTATTGTAGAAATTTATTTTGGTCTAGCTTTAAGGTGGGCTGTCCACTGGAACCGATTTCGTCTGAACTAGTATCGGCCGAAAACTACCGAAATCGCCCGAACGATCCCCCAACAAAGAAAGCTATAGATGCTCGTCCATTGCAACAGGTTCATACGTCCGTGCACGGCCGATCAAGTTTTCGATCCGAATTGAATAGGATTCTCCGGCTCCATCCGGCGGAAGTCGAGCTGAGACAACATCATCCTAACCTCAAAATTGTTTCACAGTCTTGTCTGTTTTTGTTTTTTGAACTTGTTCTGTTTTATAGTTTTAACTATGGACAATGAAAAGTTGATAAATAGAAAGAAAAAGAAAAATTTCAGTACCCTTTTTGTATTATTTTATCACAACATGTTTCAACATTGATGCCATTTTCAAGTGATATATGAAGTAAATCCACTTTTGTTTACTAAAAGGGTACTTGAAAATGGGTACTTTTAAAAGGGTACTTTTTGATTCATTTTATCACAACATGATTCAACATTAATGCCATTTTCAAATCCACTTTTGTTTACTTCATATCACTTGAAAATGGCATCAATGTTGAAACATGTTGTGATAAAATAATTCAAAAAGGGTACTGAGATTTTCATTTTTCTTTCTATTTATATTACAAGTAGCCCTATACAGAAAAGAGATAGAAGTTGATAAGTTTGATTCAAGAGCAACATGTTCCATTGTGGGATTTGGGAGACAAAGGAAATCATCGTCGTGATGTACAAAAGAATCTGTAGACAAAGATTACTGAACAAATAGGATCCGAAGGAAAGATTATTGTAATGAATAACTAATTTAGTGGATATTAGCATAGAGAAACAATAGCGTAAGTAGATATCCCATGGTATAGGGCGATTATGTCGCAACTTTTACTGTTATCTCAAGCCGATAGTCCACGTAGTTCTTTTTCGTGAAGCTGTGTGACGCTCGTAGTCTCTCATACTGTGCCGTTCATACACTCTTACCCCAACAAAACAGTAAAAATCGATAATAATCGACAGTAATCGGCTTGAGATAACAGTAAAAGTTGCGACATAAACGCCCTTTACCATGGGATATCTACTTACGCTATTGTTTCTCTATGATGTTAGTTTATTCAATTTTCAAAATCTCAATATAATAATTGTTTATGAAAAATGTTGGTGGCTATGATAGTAGTTAATTCAATATTCAATAGCTCAGCTAACTAATGAACTACACTGACGTAAACGGTTCCAATGGACGACCATATTCAGCCGAATCAACGGCCGGCAGATTCGTCCGATCCAACGGCCGAACGGTGGACGGTCCAGATGGCGGTTAGCCTAAGACCAGCTTAATACTTGATTTAAATTTTCAAGAACCCATTAGGATCTTCATTTTCGAAATCAAGGTGATATGATTGATGGAATTATCTACTGTACTATATCCTAAAATACACATATTTTGAAAAAACATGTTTAAAACACTTACAAATGCAGCAAGTAGGATTAGGTTTGCTGGAGAATCCTTCCTTTTGAAATGAAGGGCAATCAGAATGACTACGCTCAATAGGAAAGACACAGAGACAGTCCAATCACTGGAACAAATTAAACATACTCTATTAGCATCAACTTAATATTATAATAGGGTACTTGATTATTAATTCTTTTATATTGAATTCCTAATGCGAGAATTTCAATTCTTTTCTGGACAGAACATTAAATTTAAACATTTATTATTTAAAAATCGAAAACCTGAATTTACGTTTTATCTAAACCAGAATATTGTTTTTAAAATGCATAACTTTGTTAAGAGCAAATTGAATCATATTGGATTTTCAAATGTACTGCCATAACAGCCCCACAAAATGGCCGCTCCAGAAGAGCGGGAGATTCAAAGATCAGAATGGCAGCAATAAAAATTTAATAAGCATTTTGAACGAATGCCAGCTGATAGGCACCAAAAATTTTCAAGTATAAGCCAGTAGGCAAAGTTACAGGACCCAGACTGTAAACTATGTTGTGTTAGAAGAACTCAACTCCAAAAGTTCCTTGTGTATCTTTTTGGATACAACACGTTGCTTTTATTTATACAAGGAGATACAAGAGAGCAGTTGATTATGGAAGGATGCACTTTCAAAAATGTTCTATGTTTATGAATGGGTAGTATTGTAGTCTTGAAAAGCCATTTTCAGCATTATTTTGTTGTAAAAATGTGAGTAATAAATGAAGTTTGTAAAATAAATTTTACTACTTCCTTATCTTATAATTTGCTTATTGATGTGTGCGACTTTTTGATCACAAATTGAATAAATAGGTTGATACGCGTATCAAATCAATGTAATATGTGTATCAAATTAATGATAGGTGTACGGTATCAAGTAAGTGAGATATAAGTAAGTCACGCAGCCTCATATCATCAAGGTTGGTAATATATGTTGAAAAAACGACGAAATTTCTATTGTGAAAAAAAATGTGTGTGTATCATTACGTTGATACGCATATCAAATCAATGTAATAGGTGTATCAAATTAATGATACGTGTATCAAGTAAGTGAGATACGTGTATCGAGTAGTGTATCACGCAGCCTCATATCATCAAGTTCGGTAATATGTGTAAAAAATGACGAAATTTGGTTATTATTGTGAAACAGTATCTTAAGCCACAAGGACGGGAAGGGCCGTTTTGCAGGCGAGAATGATGTTTCTAGTCGAGGCGTTAGCCGAGACTAGAATTTCATTCGAGCACTGCAAAAGACATTCACGTCCAAGTAACGTACACTATTTTTTGTCATAATAATCTAGAAAAGAGTAATTGAGAAACAGAAAACATTACCCGCTTGTGCTGAAGTTACTACAAGCATTCTGTTAACATAACCTAGTTAACAAATTCCGAATCAGGAATTTCTTGATTGTAGTTGACAAAAATACCACCTGGAGCGCTAAAAGACCGCTTTAGGAACAGTTTTGCTGTTCCAAATTCAAAGTTAGATTTACATAGCCTTTAGTATAAGTTTGGATGATAAAATGCCGCATGGCAATACTAAATACTCACTTATTATGAATGTAGAAACGGATTTTATTGTTGAACATGAAAACGAATCCAATTATGACAGTTGTGGCAAGCTGGAAAAACAGTAGACTGAATACTTTCCTGAGGAAACCTGCAGAAACAAACATATATTTTACTCAGACAGAAATAGAAATTTACTAAACACTAATAGGAGCAAGATGCGGCAGCATTCAGTCCTCTTCAAGTCCAATTATTCCATTCAGTCAATTATCAAGTCCAAATAAAATTTCTAGGATTCACTTCAAACATACGATTTATGCCTCGAGTATATTTTGGATACCTGATCGAATTTAGGTCTACGCACAGGTTTTACCTTGTAGGCTACTCCTTAAACATAGATGGACATAAAAAATATACTCCAGTTTCGGGAGTATTTTTATATATTCAATAGTATTTTTCTTGTATTATTTTTAGATGTTATAATATTATATTATTATAGTTGTGTATGTTCTTTGAGAAATAAATTTGAATTTGAAAAATAAGTGTTCTTAATTGAGCTCTATTTCCTCATGATATGTGTCCTGTTCAGTGAAAATATTCTTTTTCTAATAGGACTAGCCATAGGTACCTGCTAGGCCGGACTTAGTTCAAGTATTTCTATTAATGTGAATGAAAATATAGATTACTACTTGACTTTAATTCACTTTTGAAAACAATCAATTTCACGACTACTCCTACTTTTATGAAACTGACAGAAAATCTGTGATAAGTGAGTGAGCAAATAAGTGAAAGATATCTTACCCAGCCGTATGTTGGTTGCTGCTTGATGAACATTATTACGGTAGGCAAAGTCATTTTCAATTCCTCCCTCCTTGCCCCCTGATTCAACGTCCTCCTCTGCCAATAGCAACGGTATTGATACACTCATGATTTTGATCTGAAAAAATAAATCCGGTTTCAAAATATAAATGCATAGTTAGGCCTACAGTATAATCTATAGTATAGTAAGTAAAGAATCGGCTTATACAAGATAGGAGATTCACAAATGATGCATCATCACGTCTGAATTACTGAACTGATTAACTTGAAATTTTGCATACAGATTCTTGATTTACCGAGGATGGTTATAGACCTATTTTCAATTCTTCACGATTCCATTACATCACGTTTTCAGTTTGTCAAGTTTTTGATTAGACCCTTGCAAAGCATGGGTTACCTGCTAGTTGTAGATAAATTTTTTCTATAACATCCAATTTGTCCAACTTACTTGGACCTATTTCAAATTATGTTTCAAATATTGCACCTTGCACCTGGATTAACACATAAAAAATCAAAATTTCTAACACTAATAACTTTTGGCAATGATCTTCTTGTAGTACAGCTCATTCTTCTCACTTCGTTAAAAGGCGATTAAAAATCATGTAGTATCGTAAATTAATTTGATGAAAAAATGAAAAATGTATTCTCGAGTGTAGCCTACGAGTTAACCCATATTTCTAAACACATAAAATAACAATTTTTTACATTGAAAGCTATGTATCTCGGTAACCCGATATGTCGCGAAGTCTGCCTCAATATCAGGTACCGGTGAAGCTGTTGGGCTTTGTATTGGATACAAAACTCAGCTGGGCTAGCCACATCCAACAGGTGACTAGGAGACTGTCCCGAATCTGTTTCCTGTTGCTCAAACTGAGAGGACTCATTGTGACATAGGCATATCTGGTCATGGTGTATCATGCACTTTTCCACTGCCATATCTCCTCTGGTCTACTCATGTGGGGTCATTCAGCCAAGGTTGTGGACATACTGAAGCTGAAAAACGGGCTGCTAGGATTATAACTGCAAGCGAACATCATGCACATTGCAAGCCCATTTTTGTTAGGCTAGGTATCCTGACAGTAGTCAGTCCTCTTCAAGTCCAATTATTCCATTCAGTCAATTATCAAGTCCAAATAAAATTTCTAGGATTCACTTCAAACATACGATTTATGCCTCGAGTATATTTTGGATACCTGATCGAATTTAGGTCTACGCACAGGTTTTACCTTGTAGGCTACTCCTTAAACATAGATGGACATAAAAAATATACTCCAGTTTCGGGAGTATTTTTATATATTCAATAGTATTTTTCTTGTATTATTTTTAGATGTTATAATATTATATTATTATAGTTGTGTATGTTCTTTGAGAAATAAATTTGAATTTGAAAAATAAGTGTTCTTAATTGAGCTCTATTTCCTCATGATATGTGTCCTGTTCAGTGAAAATATTCTTTTTCTAATAGGACTAGCCATAGGTACCTGCTAGGCCGGACTTAGTTCAAGTATTTCTATTAATGTGAATGAAAAATATAGATTACTACTTGACTTTAATTCACTTTTGAAAACAATCAATTTCACTACTTTTATGAAACTGACAGAAAATCTGTGATAAGTGAGTGAGCAAATAAGTGAAAGATATCTTACCCAGCCGTATGTTGGTTGCTGCTTGATGAACATTATTACGGTAGGCAAAGTCATTTTCAATTCCTCCCTCCTTGCCCCCTGATTCAACGTCTTCCTCTGCCAATAGCAACGGTATTGATACACTCATTATTTTGATCTGAAAAATAAATCCGGTTTCAAAATATAAATGCATAGTTAGGCCTACAGTATAATCTATAGTATAGTAAGTAAAGAATCGGCTTATACAAGATAGGAGATTCACAAATGATGCATCATCACGTCTGAATTACTGAACTGATTAACTTGAAATTTTGCATACAGATTCTTGATTTACCGAGGATGGTTATAGACCTATTTTCAATTCTTCAAGATTCCATTACATCACGTTTTCAGTTTGTCAAGTTTTTGATTAGACCCTTGCAAAGCATGGGTTACCTGCTAGTTTTAGATAAATTTTTTCTATAACATCCAATTTGTCCAACTTACTTGGACCTATTTCAAATTATGTTTCAAATATTGCACCTTGCACCTGGATTAACACATAAAAAATCAAAATTTCTAACACTAATAACTTTTGGCAATGATCTTCTTGTAGTACAGCTCATTCTTCTCACTTCGTTAAAAGGCGATTAAAAATCATGTAGTATCGTAAATTAATTTGATGAAAAAATGAAAAATGTATTCTCGAGTGTAGCCTACGAGTTAACCCATATTTCTAAACACAATAAAATAACAATTTTTTACATTGAAAGCTATGTATCTCGGTAACCCGATATGTCGCGAAGTCTGCCTCAAGATCAGGTACCGGTGAAGCTGTTGGGCTTTGTATTGGATTCGAAACTCAGCTGGGCTAGCCACATCCAACAGGTGACTAGGAGACTGTCCCGAATCTGTTTCCTGTTGCTCAAACTGAGAGGACTCATTGTGACATAGGCATATCTGGTCATGGTGTATCATGCACTTTTCCACTGCCATATCTCCTCTGGTCTACTCATGTGGGGTCATTCAGCCAAGGTTGTGGACATACTGAAGCTGAAAAACGGGCTGCTAGGATTATAACTGCAAGCGAACATCATGCACATTGCAAGCCCATTTTTGTTAGGCTAGGTATCCTGACAGTAGTCAGCCACTTCCTTCTTCTCTGCCTCATGTATATCAATTAGATCAACAAAATTTGTTGACTCGGACTGATGTACATCACCATAACACCAGGCATCGAGTGCTGTTTGACATACCCAGGGTGCGCCTCCAGAGATCTTGGGTATGCTACAGGAGTAGCTCTCCGCTACTTCAACAGGTTACCTGCAGGAGTGAAGCAGTTGGATACCAGCAAGTTCAAGAGGGTTGTGACCGGTTTTTGGGGACCCAGGGCTTATTAAGATGTACAGGAATTTTTAAACGATGGCCTTTCTCAAATAATATCTGGCTAACTTGCCAGTAAGTCAAAGAGCAAGGTCTTAGATGTTAACTAAGTGTGCTTTATCTTGATCGCTGCCATCTTGATAAATTAGTGTTTTTGACTTTTATTGTGAAATGACGTCATTGATCCCAGATGAAGAAGACGGATAAAGTAACGGATGAAGAAGAAGGTATAAAAAATATTCTCGGTCTTGAATAATATATTGTATAACAGAATCTTCTCTTTGGTGTGACGTAAATGATTTTTGTAAGAATATATTTGTGAAATAACTTATAATAATTAATTTGCTTATAATATACAGTTTATTATAATGTATTTATTCGTTTCAAAAAATCAAGAAATTGACTATATTTTCCACATTTTTACAGTCTTGGCAATTTCGTTAATAAACATTGATCCAAGATGGATTTAAAGGCAACTAAGCTTAAAATAGAGTATAAAATTCTCTTCAATTTGAGACCAATTGTAAGATTCTAACATGTATCAGACTCGTTTTAGAAACACTCGATCAACAGTAAAATTTGATCTATTTGCATACACATAAGGAAACTTATGATCATAACACAATACATAATCATGAGTGCAGTAGGTTGAGATAGTTTAAGTCATAAAATTCCTTAAGTAATAAGTCCTAACAATTATGCGGTCTATGTTTCATTTTAAAACTGCCAATACAGTATAATTAATCTAAAAGAACTTGTAAGCTAACTATATTATTATTGTTTCTTTTTGAATTAGGTTATCTGAACCGAGAATCAAATATGTATTGCAAAGTTTATTTACTATAGGTACTGTATGTATAGTTCAAAACAAATTAGAATTATACTTACGTTTAATTAAAGGATTTTATATAATAATCATTCAATACACAACACAAATTAATAGAAATTACAATAATTGAAAGTGCTTTGACAATCAATGTTATCTAGGGACGTTCCGATACAAGTAACTACTTTACTTGTATCGATACTTTCCTTTCGATACCAAGTACTTTTGGCATCGATACTTTTGTTTCGATACTTACTCGGTATCGAATCAAAAGTACTCGTATCGAATCAAAAAGTACTTGGATCAGTCGTATCGAATCAAAAATATTCTATTGGTAAATCTATATCGTTTATAAAATTAAGTAGGTACAGTACTCTAATTGCATCAAATGAGTGGTTATAAAATTCAACTGAGTATTTTATCATCATTGTATCTGAAACTTTGAAAGACATCATAGTCGACAAACAATAATCTGGATACAAGTTGTATAACCTATATCACCAGTTCGCCACTCTTTGACTCTATCTATCTCTCTGAGCGTTTGCGTTTGCCCGTTGATAAGTGAAAATACATTGTATTTTCATGTTCATGTTTCATTCTTTCATTGAGAATTGAAAATGTCTCCTCCAAGATCGGATGTTTGGGAGTATTTTACAAAATCAAACCATTCAGTTGCCAAATGCAAGTCATGTTTTAAAGAAATAAAATACTGCGGAAACACATCCAATTTGTTTAAACATAATTTATGAAAGTTCACGGTACCAATTATTAAAAGTAAATCTGTGAATGAAAAAGCTTCAGCGTCAGGCTCCAAGTCTGTAAAGACTGTAGAAGGGAGTTTATTCAGGTAAGTTTGTTATCAACAAAGTTATTTTCAAAAATATTTGAAATCTTTTAATACTATCAAATAACCTAACAAATGCCTAAATAAATATAGGCCTACGGCTAACAAGAAGTTTGAGCCAATTCTATTCTATTTTGTTGTTGAGAAAACCGTTGGTGAAATAGGCCTAGTTGAAGTAGGCTATCCTTGTAGGATTCCTACACAATCTATTATTTTAATTATTCAAGATCAATATAGTAGGTACAAAAGTACAATAGGTAACCGGAAACGTAGGTTTTTCTGAAGTATCAAATTAATTTTCAAAAGTACTCATATTCCGATACCTACTCATATCGATACTTTTCTTCCGATACCTTAGAGGTATCGATACTTTTGTTTCGATACCGATACCAAGTACTGGTATCGATACTTTTGAGGTATCGGAACGTCCCTAATGTTATCACTCAACTACTCAAAAGCTCAAAACTGAACTTTCCCTTCAGCCTTCAGACGTCAGAATCAGAATTCAGAGAACAGCTGACTGATTAGGGACAGATTACAATTTTTTGCTGTGATACTCCTCACTAATTATTCTTCGAGTTAAAATATCATTCATTTCAATTTTATGTTATCTACTTTTTTTGTAATCAAAAGAAAAACTATAATTTAGTAGTTTCATTATGATTGTGTTTATCGAATATGCTATCTAAAAGGCCGTAAAAAAGCTACGTAAAAGCGCGTATTTTTGAAAACAAATTGACTAAATTCAAATTAAAATTTGTTTATTGTTGCAACATTATTTTCAAATGTTAACAAGTCCTAAGAAATAAGCCAAATCTACATCTATAATAATTATAATAAAGGGAAGAATTGACTTGTACACGTATGGGATGGAAAATTTACGTATCACGTCTGAACTACTGGATGATCAACTAGAAATTTCACATAGACCTATAGACTTCAACGAAGACGGTTATAGGCCTGTTTTAAATCCTTTAAGATTTTAGTAGATCAAGTTTTTTATTAGACCCTTGCAGAGCACGGGATACATGCTAGTACAAAATACCCAAATGAACTAGAATTCTGCTTGTTTTGCAATTGAAGAGGCATCTCTTGAGCCTCTGAAAAAATAATAAATAATAGGTACTGTAGGCTTAGGAATATAAAATGGGAGCCACCACTTGAAAATACAGTAGGTACTGTACCTACCGGTATGGTAGCACAGAATAATGTTATCTCGAGAAAATTATGACTTATTCCCTTATACGTTTTGTATTGCTGTTGATAAATGGCTCAAGTCTGTAGCTTTCTATTCTGTTAATGAGTAGGTACCGTACCGGTACCTGGTATATTTCAATGTGTAAATTTGATCGTTTGTATAGTTTACCTTGTGATATTTTACCTATTGCTTACATTTTGTAATGTTGTTTTATGGCCAATAGAGTTCTTGATTGACCTGAGCTGCAAAGGTGAATCAACGCATTGTTTTATTGTCGGTCCCAGCTAATATTCAACATTTGTGAGACTCATTGACGGTTTAAATTATAATTTTATTATAAGGTGGGACTAGGTGGGACTCCCTCATCTTCTTTAGTAGTGTGCGCAATTAGGTACCGGTACCGGTAGGTATCACTTGAATTCTATGAGCAACATACTGTTTCTAAAAGTACTTTTTTACTTACTTATGTAGTCATCACCAGCAGCTAGGGAAATCGTCCTCTCATTTTCCAGATCAGGATGAGGCGTTTAATTTTTTATCTTCATAATAAAGTCTCCTATATAATAGATGTGTTCATCCACAACTAATTTAAACTGTATAAAGCTGCTAAAAGTTATTAACAGAATGTTAATAACTTAATCCTTATAGATTCTATTATATTGAACATAACTTATCATACACATGATGAACATATATGTTTGTCAAGTTCCGTTCAATCTAATAGAATCTATGAGGATTAAGTTATTAACATTTTGTTCATAACTTTGGTGTAAACCCGGCTTTACTGTATCATGGTTTCAAGTTCACATAACGTTTCAGGTTGAAGCTATTCCAAATGTTTATGAGTCAACGACTCGATAACAACTTCTCTAACGACTTCTCTTTCGATATATTTATTACTAAAACTTCTTTCAATATTTTTCATCGTTTCACAGAGGCAAAACTGTGTAATTAAATCTCAACCTTCCAAATACTTTACCGTGTTACTAATATAAATTAAAGAAAATTTCGTTCTAGTTAATATATTTTATACAAAAATAACTCTACTGCTCTGTTTTTACTGTGTAGCATGTAGAAAGTTGAGATGAAAATAAAATCATAACATTGCCGGAGATTTTCTATCTAAAAACAAGTTCGATGACACACGTTCCTTCTTTAGAAAGCCAGAAACTAAAATAAAACTTGAACAATGGAGATGGAATAGTATTTCCATGTTTCAGCTTTGGAACAAACTGAGATCAATGTTATCTTATGACAAGATTAACTTATAGAGATCTATTTTGTTTCATGACAGATCATTATTTGAGAAATGAATGCTATCGTCTCAAGTCCACATATAAAAAATAGTTCCTTACGACGTTAGTAATTTTCGACTGAGTCATTGTCAATATTGTAGAACCGTTCCATAATTGAATAAAAACACACATATGTTGTCAAATTCTACACAGTTTTATTCGGTACACGACCATGGTTTCGTGACCACACCGGTCACATTTTCAAGTTGACTAAAACCTTTTAACTTTATTCAAGTGTTTTTATTCAAGTTAGTAATTTTATTCTAGTTCAGATTCATTAGTCTGAGACAACAAATTTACATTCAGAATTGAAGAGCACTGATTTGATAACAATTTCCACTGCAATAATCAATTTGAAGGATTGCAGTCTCTACACTTCTTTAGCTGAAAGTTGTATACGTCAAGTCAATTAATTAAATGAGACAAGATAGCGTAATGATGATTATCTCTTCTCTATTCCGGAATTGACTCCAAAATCTGTGTTATTCAATTATAGTTTGGTTCCACAATATCAATATCTATCCAAAAATTTCATCAATAAAATATTATCCTTGGACTTTTCAAATCATCAAGATTGTTATGAGTTAACAATATCAATATTCATCTGAAAATTTCATCAGTCAAATATTATTCTTGGACTTTTCAAATCATCAAGATTGTCATTATTGCATATCATCTATTATTATTATTATTATTATTATTATTATTATTATATTATTACTATTATGATGTAGTATGAAATTTGAATACTCCTCAATTAGCTCTAAGCTAGAGGAGCAACAAAACACTGTATATGATACTATGTAACTTTAAATGAAATAAATTGAAATTGGAAATTGAAATTATTATTATTATTATTATTATTATTATCATGTCATCTGGGAAAGTGGGAATTCTGATTAAAGGTGTTTGTGAATAAGGGCAAGAAATCAAAAAGCTTTAAATAAATAAAAAAGTTTACTAAAATTTGAAACTTTTCATATAATGCGCAAATTATCGTCTCTTAACCTTAGATGTAATGAATAGAAATACAACGATTATTGATGACATTCCCACAAAAAGTGCAAAGCTATAAAAAGTTCCAAGTTGTGCAACCAAATTTCATAAGTGTTTATAAATTAATTAACAAACCATACAACGAAAAGAAACTTATTAGATAGGCAGAATGCGTTTTCAAAGCTATATTTAAAGACAGGTTTGAGCTGGGCTCACCTTGCATAATGTTAATACTGTCAATGACTAAGCCGTTTTCAGATCATGAACAAGTTTTAGTTATTTTAGGATGAATAGTTATAACTATAATTAATGAATTAATCCTAAAGAATCCTGGAAATGTCTTCGTCCATCCAAAAATCGCATTGCATCTGGAAATAGAGAAAATAAATGTCCAATTACAAGGAGTAAACGTAACAACTTTTTGTGTAGTTGAGAAGTTGATATTGTTGCAATTATTCATATTGAATGAAAAAGACTAAGAAATTGTCAAAAACCACAGATTTATTGATACTTAGAAAGACCCATGGTGTAATAGAGGACAATGGTGTAATAACCGAAACCGGTCTTTCTAAGTATCAATAAATCTGTGGTTTTTGACAATTTCTTAGTCTTTTTCATTCAATAAACGTAACAATATTTTAAGAAGAGATATTTTCAATACTCGAGTAGAGAACAATATTGTACTGAGGGCCACGTTATAATGGAAGTGAAGAAAGCTAAGAGAACATCGTTGCCGATTCTCTGCCTTACAACTGCCTTCTTATAGAGGATAGCTGAAACCTGTATATTTGATGTATAATAACTATTCATTATTGTTTAAAATAATACGTTGTTGGTTATCCATCTTGTTTTCACTGGAATTATTACTATTGCATTCTTATAATAACGTTCAAGTAAAAAAGCATTCACATTCTTTGGTGTGGCGACCGTTTCGTGCTGGTGTTGCACATTCCCAAGCTCAAACAGTTTCTGTTTGGCTTGAGAATGTGCAACACCAGCACGAAACGGTCGCCACACCAAAGAATGTGAGTGTTTTTTACTTGAAAGTTATATAAGAATACAATAGTTAAAATAATAAATTATATTTTATGTAGAAAAATATTTTTCAATGATTAAATAATAACATATCATAATTGAGATTACAATAATTTGTAGGTTAATTATATTTCTACATTCTTAAAACACGATCCGGCAATGTTGCAGAGCTCGAAAAGGATAGCACTATCTGCTTTGTTGAATGATAGACAATGATAGCAACAACATCAATGTTAATCGAATACTGCCATTATAACCTGGACCTTACTATTGATTGAGAGACTGAAAAATATTTCATTATTTTTATACACTCAAGGTAACAAAAGAGAGTTGTGCCAATTGGATTACGGCATTAATTGAATGTACAGTATATATTTATCAGAGATCAATATGATAGAAGTTTTCAATTTGAATGAATGCTCTTCATGTTAGTATAATTTATGATACAAGAGTGAGAGCAGACAGTGCACCACATTATATTTGAGTGTGGGAGACGTGCCTACCTGGGCGAGGCTAACGAGTTCACTGTAGCCAGTCCCCTGGCAAAACAGTATATTTCACACCTCGACGTGCACTTATAAAAGTGTGAAATTTTAAAAATTTGACAAAAAATGCCATACGCTAAATAAATAAATATATTATACAAGAAGGATACATGATAGGTTCTGTTCTCCATTTCTCCCGATTATTCCCCTCCATAAGGAATATGAATTTAGAATGTAAGCCGAGTTTGAATTCATATATCAAAAATCACCTCAACATAAATGTCCTTACCTCACCTCATCACCTGGGCTGGAAATACTTGTGGAAGGTTGCCTTTGAAAATGATTTATAGAGTTTTATAGCAAATACGTTAGTGAGAACTGAGTAAGTTATTCGTAGGCTTTAATATTAAGAAATCGATAGTATTTTGCAATAACCTTTGGAAGTTATAACCATAGAGAAACAATAGCGTAAGTAGATATCCCATGGGATAGGGCGTTTATGTTGCAACTTTCACTGTTATCTCAAGCCGATTACTGTAGATGATTGTCAATTTTTACTGTTTTTTTTTTGGGGTGAGAGTGTATGAACGGCACAGTATGAGAGACTACGAGCGTCACACAGCTTCACGGGAAAGAACTACGTGGACTATCGGCTTGAGATAACAGTAAAAATTGCGACATAAACGTCCTATACCATGGGATATCTACTTACGCTATTGTTTCTCTATGGTGTAACCTTATCTAAATTTAGGAGAGGAATAGCACAAGGTAACCTTTTTTCACTTCATATCATTTGAATGATGTACTTATTGTATCAATCAATTCAATAAAAGAATCATGTTATAAAGACAGTATTTGATTGGTGTTGCTATTCGTGTCTATTGACAGTCACCTACTCTGATACTGATTGATTTAATGTGGAAATCCAGCATTATTCTATGAATATATTTTTTTATTTTTCACTATTCTCTTTTCTAATTTGATTGCATTGGAGGAGATGTTGCGGTATTTCTTCATAATTGAAAGAATATGACGATGATGTTGACAATACCACTATTATAGAATAGCAGGTAACCCGTGCTCCGCAAGGTCCGCAAAGTCGCACAGTCCTAATAACACAAAAATACCGGTAATATCTGTAAAGGCAGTGTTATAAAGTTGAAAATTCAGAGATAATATGTATGTTAATGAAGACTCTTTCGAGGAAATTATAAAACAGTGAGAACAGAACAGAATGAGTTGATTACCATCTTCATTTTGCAAACGATTGGGGTCTGGACACACAAAGAGCGATTCACGGGTAGCGATCAAAGCGGTCTTAGAAGGTTATAGATATTAATTTATGAAATATTATAAATTCGACACCAAACCTACCACAGTATGATTCTGGAACGACTTCATCCATTGCATCGCCAGACTTGTAAGTGAAATTGAATACATTTGTAGTGGTCTGCTTCGTGGTGAATGGATCCAGAACAGTGGCATAAACTGTTACCTGAGCATAGTTCTTCTCAGTGTACACTATCTGCAATTCAAACAGAGCTTTAGTGTACAAGTCAACTTGATACTGGATGAATCAGAGCATGAATTAAGTTTGTTTATTCGGTTATTTTCCAAAATTATTTCTTTAATATACGAATCTTCTCTATTCAAGTGATAATAATGTGAAATATCTGTTCTATTTTTTGTTTTGAAGCATCTAAATTTGAAAATTTACTTTGTGAACATATTAGTGGTCTGAAAATTTTGCGAAGTGAAGAGCTACAAGACTTAACCTATTTCGGACTATGTGTAACCATATCTAAATTGGGGAGAGGAATAGCACAAGGTTACCTTATTTTTCCTCTCCCTATCATTTATATGATGTATACTTATTATATCAATCAATAAAGAATAAAGGATATAGATGATATTGATATCAACATCAAAACTGCTTTTCTACTGGAGAAAACTACTACTTTTTCTTTTAGGAGTGACCGTAGTCGAGTGCATTGAATGCTGGCTTTATAATTCAGAGACCCGGGTTCGAATCCCGGCCCGAGCAAGATATTTTTCTCGGGCCACACCAGTGTTTCGGATGGAAACCTTAAGACGTCGGTCCCGACAGACTCAAAGCAGTCGTAAGGTCATGTCAGAGGCCCTGAAATTGATCAGGTGAACCTCTGATCAGACCTGAGCCAGCCAGGTCACTATATTATTATTACTACTTGGAGCTTGCAGCGTTAGGCCGGTTGAAAACGAACCACTATCGCATGTGAGATGTGGGACCGACATACCACAGAACAATACGACAAAGGCCGGTTGTAGAATAACCACCATCGTATGTGGGATATGGGAGCTACTATTTTCCTTCTGTGGTACCTATCACAAAGCAGTGCATATGAAATGCATTGGCAGGCATGGCAGTGGCACTGATACTTCCACATGGCGTTGCGCGCTGTGGTAGCGATTATTTTCCTTGCGATTGTGGTACCACTGGTTTGAGCACTACGCTTCCCTTAGCTTCTGTACCAAAATCGCACTAATGAGCGTTTTCTCAAATGTAGTGTGAAAGTCTCTCTGCGTATTGTTCTGTGGTATGTCGGTCCCACATCCCACATGCGATAGTGGTTCGTCTGCAACCGGCCTAACGCAGAAAGACTTTCACACTACATTCTAGAAAACGCGCATTAGTACAACCGTTTTCAGATGTTTGTATCATACTTGGGTGTTTTTATAAGATGTTTTTATCATACTCGGGTGTTTCTAAAGTCACAGCGACTACTATTGTGGTACAGAGGCTAGGGAAAGCGTAGTGCTCAAACCAGTGGTACCACAATCGCAAGGAAAATAATCGCTGCCACAGCGCGCAACGCCATGTGGAAGTATCAGTGCCACTGCCATGCCTGCCAATGCATTTCATATGCGCTGCGTTTGTGCTACCACAGAAGGAAAATAGTAGCTCCCACTCCCACATGCGATTGTGGTTCGTTTGCAACCGGCCTTACTGTTAAATCTTTTAGCGAGACCCCTGGGCTCAAAGACCTTGAAGAGATGCATCTCTATGGTCTTTGCCTGGGCTATAGAACTACAGTTCAATATGCCACTGATAATCTGCCAGCTGTTCTATTGAAGGAATGGAAAGTTGATAGAAATAGTTCAAGCTGCATTTAGTTGCATGCATCATTGCATGTGAAATCAGCTGACAGTTCAATTGTAATTTGTAATATTGAATTACTACAACAAGGTCTATAAAAACTTTGGTATTTATAAGGTATTATTTTTTAGACCTTGACTACAAATGTTACTGATGCGCTTACAATGTTATCCTATCCTCAAAATGGATGACGAATTTTGATCAATTTCGTTGGCCAACATACTTGATATGTTTAATGGTTCAAAGATTTCTAAAATGTTGATTAATGAAAGAGTTCGAAAGTTATCGAACATAAAAAAACCCACAAACTAACAACTCGAGCATCAAGTCAAGAGAAGGAACTCGACTACTCTCGTTCAACCATATTACTAATACAAACTTCCTTATATTTCAATCTTAAAACATATTATACTTACTCCCAATTCGATTTAGAATTAAGATTCATGAATGAATGAATGAAGATGGCTGACGGTGAAAATGAATAGAAGTGGGATGAATCAAGCTATTAGTCAGTGATTAGTGATTACAGAGTTCAATATACGAATAACGTCTACTGTTGTTAGAAACTTAGACCAGTTATAGAATAGACACGGCCCATTGTATATTCATACTGAAAGTCGATGAAGCCAACATCTACTACCATATCACCCCATCGTGACGTCAGCATCGGATAGAAAACTTCTGTAGAGTTTGTTTACATTGTTTTCTATTTCAGCGGGAGTTTACCATTTTCATAAATAGTAATTTACTTCCATCTGAAATAAACACAATCAGCTATGGAAAACAATGTAAACAAACTCTGCAGAAAAGTTTTCTATCCGATGCTGACGTCACGATGGAGCGATATGGCAGTAGACTTCAGAGGCTAGACTTCCCAGCGTGTCTATTCTATAACTGGTCTAAGGTTAGAAACAAGGTTTGTTTAAACAGTGGCAGTAGACTTTGTTTGTGGCAGTAGACTTCAGAGGCTAGACTTCCCAGCGTGTCTATTCTATAACTGGTCTAAGGTTAGAAACAAGGTTTGTTTAAACAGTGGCAGTAGACTTTGTTTGTGGCAGTAGACTTCAGAGGCTAGACTTCCCAGCGTGTCTATTCTATAACTGGTCTAAGGTTAGAAACAAGGTTTGTTTAAAAGTAGAGTTATTAAAGTTTCATAAAAGAGTGCACAACATGATTCTTTTTCGGTTATGAATTTAATTTACTTTCAAAGAAGAGGAATGAACATGTACAAAACCATAGCCACCTCTAATACAAGGCCCCGGCCTACGATATTGCAACGTCGCAGTGTAGGCCTATAGTGAGGTCCACGTTATAATGACAGTATTTTTTCAACTTTGGTTTTGCTATCCTTGTCTATCATTCGACAAATCCGGTGGTACTACCCTTTTCTAGATCCACAACGATGCCAATTATGTTTTTGACGGTGTAGAAATATAATTAATTAATGCAGAGAATCGGCATCGCTATTCTTCTATCTTTATCCACTGCCATTATAAAGTGGACCTCACGCAGTATTCTCATCCACAAGTACCTGATTGAAACTATAGACCTTATAGAAATACAGCAATAGACTGGCTTCTCCACACATCTGTGTAATCACTTGTCAGCTGATTTATGATGAATAATTCTATAGTCTGATTTTTACTCTAATATTGGCGTATGAAGGAGGCTTCTTTTTCCATTTATATTATCCTTGAAATGAAAAATTTCCAAAAACCTTGTATATACGTCGACGTGCAATTAAAAAAGGAACATACCTGTCAATTTCATGAAAATCTATTACCGCGTTTCGCCGTAAATGCGCAACATATAAACATTTAAACATTAAGAGAAATTCCAAACCGTCGACTTGAATCTTAGACCCTACTTCGCTCGGTCAATTAAGAGAAATGCCAAACCGTCGCCTTGAATCTTAGACTTCACTTCGCTCGGTCAACAAGGATATTTATAAATATATACCCAAGATATCTGTCCGCAGACCGCTGAGCGGGCAGCGATCAAAGCGGTCTTAGAAGGTTATAGATATTTATAAAATATTATAAATTTGACACCAAACCTACCACAGTATGATTCTGGAACGACTTCATCCATTGCATCGCCGGACTTGTAAGTGAAATTGAATACATTTGTAGTGGTCTGCTTTGTGGTGAATGGATCCAGAACAGTGGCATAAACTGTTACCTGAGCATAGTTCTTCTCAGTGTACACTATCTGCAATCCAAACAGTGCTTTAGTGTACTAGTCAACTTGATACTGGATGAATCAGAGCATGAATTAAGTTTGTTTATTCGGTTCTTTTCCAAAATTATTTCTTTAATATACGAATCTTCTCTATTCAAGTGATAATAATGTGAAATATCTGTTCTATTTTTTGTTTTGAAGCATCTAAATTTGAAAATTTACTTTGTGAACATATTAGTGGTCTGAAAATTTTGCGAAGTGAAGAGCTACAAGACTTAACCTATTTCGGACTATGTGTAACCATATCTAAATTGGGGAGAGGAATAGCACAAGGTTACCTTATTTTTCCTCTCCCTATCATTTATATGATGTATACTTATTATATCAATCAATAAAGAATAAAGGATATAGATGATATTGATATCAACATCAAAACTGCTTTTCTACTGGAGAAAACTACTACTTTTTCTTTTAGGAGTGGCCGTAGTCGAGTGCATTGAATGCTGGTTTTATAATTCAGAGACCCGGGTTCGAATCCCGGCCCGAGCAAGATATTTTTCTCGGGCCACACCAGTGTTTCGGATGGAAACCTTAAGACGTTCCCGGCAGCCTCAAAGCAGTCATCAGAGGCCCTGAAATTTATCAGGTGAACCTCTGATCAGACCTGAGCCAGCCAGGTCACGATATTATTATTACTACTTGGAGCTTGCAGCGTTAGGCTGGTTGCAGACGAACCACTATCGCATGTGGGATGTAGGACCACAGAACAATACGCCTAAGCCGGTTGTAGAATAACCACCATCGTATGTGGGATATGGGAGCTACTATTTTCCTTCTATGGTACCTACCACAAAGCAGTGCATATGAAATGTATTGGCAGGCATGGCAGTGGCACTGATACTTCCACATGGCGTTGCGCGCTGTGGTAGCGATTATTTTCCTTGCGATTGTGGTACCACTGGTTTGAGCACTACGCTTCCCCTAGCTTCCGTACCAAAATCGCACTAATGAGCGTTTTCTCAAATGTAGTGTGAAAGTCTCTCTGCGTATTGTTCTGTGGTATGTCGGTCCCACATCCCACATGCGATAGTGGTTCGTCTGCAACCGGCCTATCGAGAAAACGCGCATTAGTACAACAGTTTTCAGATGTTTGTATCATACAGCTGTTTTCAAAGTCACAGCGACTGCGATTGTGGTACAGAAGCTAGGGGAAGCGTAGTGCTCAAACCAGTGGTACCACAATCGCAAGGAAAATAATCGCTACCACAGCGCGCAACGCCATGTGGAAGTATCAGTGCCACTGCCATGCCTGCCAATGCATTTCATATGCGCTGCGTTTGTGGTACCACAGAAGGAAAATAGTAGCTCCCACATCCCACATGCGATTGTGGTTCGTTTGCAACCGGCCTTACTGTTAAATCTTTTAGCGAGACCCCTGGGCTATAGAACTACAGTTCAATATGCCACTGATAATCTGCCAGCTGTTCTATTGAAGGAATGGAAAGTTGATAGAAATAGTTCAAGCTGCATTTAGTTGCATGCATCATGTTGCATGCATGTGAATTCAGCTGACAGTTCAATTGTAATTTGTAATATTGAATTACTACAACAAGGTCTATAAAAACTTTGGTATTTATAAGGTATTATTTTATAGACCTTGACTACAAATGTTACTGATGCGCTTACAATGCTATTCTATCCTCAAAATGGATGACGAATTTTGATCAATTTCGTTGGCCAACATACTTGATATGTTTAATGGTTCAAAGATTTCTAAAATGTTGATTAATGAAAGAGTTCGAAAGTTATCGAACATAAAAAAACCCACAAACTAACAACTCGAGCATCAAGTCAAAAGAAGGAAATCCACTTATCTCATTCAATCATAATTACTATACAAACTTCCTTATATTTCAATCCTAAAACATAATGATACTTCACTCCCATTTAGATTTAGAATTAATATTCATGAATGAATGAATGAATGAAGATGGCTGACAGTAAAAATGAATGGAAGTGGGATGAATCAAGCTATGAGTCAGTGATTACCGAGTTCAATATACGAATAACGTATATGTTGTTAGAAAAAGGTTTGTTTTAAAAATAGTTATTAAAGTTTTATAAAAATGCACAACATGATTCTTTTTTGGTTATGAACATTATTTACTTTCAAAGAAGAGGAATAAACATGTACTCATTTATAAAAAATCGTTTTAGTTGAAAAACTCTTTTGGTTTGTCATGAACTCAATTTACTTTAAGGAAGAAAAGGAAAAACTATAAAAAATATCAATTTACTAGGGAAAAAGGCCAAAATTATAAAATAATATATTTGAAGAAGCGCTCACCTGACTAGTCATGGACACAAGTGAGCCAACATCTACAGGACTGTGGAATGAAATACCACCACAGCATACCATTTTCGGACACACCTGCTTGCTGAGAACCACAACAAAATGTCGATTAGCAATCAAAATAGTCTAGTTTGAACTAAATTAAATTGTTATAATTTTGAGAAATAGCTGTAACTCAATGTTAGGCCCGGTTGCAAAAAATCCTGTTGAATTTTAATCATGATTAAATGCTACGAGAACCAACCAGAGAATACTTTTTTAAAGGCTTCTCTGATTGGTTCTTGTGGAATTCAATCACAGTTCAATCAATCAATAATGTTATTCAATTCAACACAAAATAAATCAAAATACCGGGTGATTCTTAAAGGACTTTACAACTTTGAAAATTCATATCCTATACTATTAAACGAGCAACATCTGTTTATATGTTTAGATGTTTATATGTTTGTATTTCACCGGATCTCGGTTCTAACGATTCGGTTCTAAAGATTCTCGCGAAATTCAGAACATAGTAGGTTTATAATATAAAGATTCGATTGAACTAGGTCCCATCCCTGGGAAAACTAGCTGAAGAACATTAAAAGGATAATTATTATTCATCCTTGGAAAAACAGCTGATAATAATTATTTCGTCGTCTGTTGGTGATGGAAGTGAGTGAGCGAGTTCATGTGTGTGGGACTGTGTCAAAATTATGTCTCAGCTGTTGAGCTTCAGTAATCATTCAATCAGGTACTTAGTGCCGGTTGCAAAAAAGCTGAGTTATTTTCAATCCTGATTAATTCCAGCAGATCAATCTTTTTGAAATGGTCTTCTCTGATTTGGTTCACGTGAAGATAATCAGGATTATAATTCAACCGGCTTTTGTGCAACTGGGCCTTTGTGAGGGTAAATTTTTGCATTCCTCTGGGAATTAATCTCAATTTACTGTGATTAGATAGAATGTTTCTGTATGAACTATGAATGTTATTATAATTTCTTCTTTCGTAATAAATTTTTTATGCTTTTGTACTCCAGAGCGAAGCTCGGTCCCCGATATTAAATCTTATTAAGCAAGGTACAGAGCTCGTTTTGGTGTTGTTTCAACACTCCAAGTTGTTTTACCTTAAACTAAAGATCTTCTATGTGACTTCCGTTGGTTATCCTGCAGACATCCCATTGATAGTCGATTTCTTCCCAGACTCGCACTAGTGTAACTTGCTCAACAGCACCGCAAATCCTTGCTCCATGTTCAGGTAGAGTGGCTGGCAAAAAGGTACGTACACCATATCTTTTCATTCCTGCTCGCAGACTTAGAGTTTTGTACTCTCAGCAAGCAGTATTTTTCTATCCAAATTAACAAATTAGTCCTGATTTAGCATGTTCGAATTCTTGTCTGAAGTTATTGTTTAATAAATTAGACTTTAATATACTTTATAATACAACTTATTACTCTAATATTGTTAAGCTGTATGATTTTTTTCTCATAATTTGTAAATATTGTGAATTGGATTGAATAAAATTTGAATTTGAAACCCCACAAGAAAAAATCCAGCGGTGTTAGGTTTGGAGAACGAGGGTCGATTGACAAAACTTTGTCTCACTTGCTCAACGACTTCGTCAGATGTGCTTGGACGACCTGAGGATCTTGTATGTTTTACTGGACACTCTGTTTCTACAAAACATTTGTGCCACTCATAAATTGTAGGCCTACTATGAGGATCTTAAGTGTACTTGGTACGAAAATTACGCTGAACTGTTGTCGCAGACTTCGATTCTTCAAACCAATATATAACCTATAAACTTGAAAGTTAATAGGAAATGACATTGGGTAATACGGCAAGGCAGAACATCCGAAAGGATCTCTCTGCTAATAAAAACCATATGAATAAATAAATAATTCTTCATACCAAAACATACAGCTAGCATGCTCGGATCCAGTAAAGGCAGCCATCTTTGACGCACCTGCCGGTAGCGTTTGTGCAGCAAGACCAGGCACTAGCGGACTACGCGAGTCAAAACTTGGAGTGTTTTCCTTTAAAACAACACCAAAATCAGCTCTGTACCTTGTTTAATAAGATTTATATGTATTTTCAAAGTTGTCAAGTCCTTACTGAATCACCCGGTACAAATTGATGGGAAAGTGTAGAATAGAAAGTCATCCGAAGAATAAAAGGATATTATTTCCTTCATAAACTGAAAATTTCAATATTCTATTTGTAGTTGAATAGTCTCTAGTTTCAAAATAATATGTATTATTCCAAAGTAGTAGTATAGCATTGTTTACTTGTTTACTATGTAAAGGCCGGCTGGTGTCTTACTCGGGGCTCCAGCTCGGCCAGCAATCCTGGTGCCACAATGTTGACCGACCTTGCTTAAAACACGGCCACCACTGGTGGGTCTCTGGGGGTAAAAGAAAGAAGATGGGCCGCCGAAAACAATGGATGAACAGGTAGAAGTTCTAGTGACCCTTCAGTGGTCGCCTATTGTTATTGAATTTCGACATTTTTGAGGTCTATTGTTAAGGATTTAACTCCGAGGAATGAATTGGTGGATACGTCCTAATACGTCCTTTTATACTTATCCTTACCTCCTATTATATTCAGTGTACATGATGAGAATAAATAGATGAGCACGACACACGCCGTACGCTTTCCATAAGCTGATGCTGTATTATAATATTATACATATATTCGATTATATGATTTATCATATTCATACAAATAAATATATAATACGCATATCATCAGCTGATGAATAGCGCACGTGGTGTGTAACCATGAATTATTGTATCTAACTCAAGTCAGTCTGTATACAGCTTGTGAGCAAGTTGAGTTTCATCAAATGAACCATTGGGAATAATTCAATAACAAGAACTTGATCACTGATCTAGATTCAATAATAAATTTTAGAAAATACAAGTAACAGATGTAAGTGGAAAGTAATAGATGAGTTCCTACCAGCTAAAACTGCCTTCAAGAAAGTAGACGGGCCACTCCGGCCACTAATGAGGGTAATGAAGCGGATTCAGAGGACAATAGAGTGTGATGGTCGAGAGTTGGAGGATGAACCTTTTTTGGAACAATAGCCCAGTGTACAGGTAGCGCGGCCCCGTCTCCTTTCTTTAACCCGTCTCTGGTCACCCCACTGGTGACCCAACCTGGTGGCCTAATCTGATAAGAGCATTAGCTTATAATTTTGGGTGATAGCTGAGAATGAATTACTATGAATATCACATTGAGAATTCATTCTCATATTAGGCCTATAATAAATGATAATAAATTTTACGAATATTAAAAAGTTACTTACGAATGGATGTAAACCGTGACAAACGCCAATTCCGCTGCTACCCTCATCAGGAAGCCTCCGAATACTTTGTTATGAAGATTCCTGTACTGTAAAGGAGAAATACTCTTAATAGATAGCTTGATAATAAGGTGTTAATGTTGTATTACATAAATAAAATATGACATAAATAAAATATGACATAAATAAATCAATACAATTTTAACATTGAATGTCCTAAAGGTATTCCTGTATTGGACATTAAAAATATTTTATAATATATAAATAGAAGAGAAAAGAAAATTACACAAACAACAAATTTAAAAATATTCAAGTTGAACATCAAAAGAGAAAGAATATACTGTATGAGTTGGTTTCCGTGCAGGTGACATTCAGGACTCAAAGACTGTATCTTGTTAGGAAGTTCCGCATTGTAATAGTATTGATGGGAGGTTCGGATCACTTTACTGATCCGGATCAATTGATCTCGTTCACTGCCGCGAGCCAATCAGAGGACCAGGATTAGAACTTCCTAAGGTCACGTGACGTGTCTAGTATTTGTGCCATGTAAAAAGCATTGGTTAGATAGGCGTTTGATTGACAGTTTCCATTCTGTATTTATTCTGTGATGTTATCACAACATTATCTTGAATCATGATGATCTTCCCGTTCTACATTAGCCTTTCGGCCGACAATATTTCGAAAACATAGGTCTGTAAAATGGATTAATATATAATTATTATTAGCCCCCCTATTGAAATTTCTGGTCAGAAACCATCCCCAATATTCACAAAACATATTCCCAAAGTTTCATGTTGTTCTGTCAAGTAGTTTTCGAGTCTATAGGGAACAAACAAACTAACACACAAACAGAAATTCATTTTTATAAATAGAGATTATAATGACAGTTGATTTGCTTATGTGACATGTTTGTTGTATTTTAGTTCAAGTTAGAAATAGATATTCTGTGACTAGATTTTGTAATTGACATTCTGGTGGCCTGGTAACAAGTCACCAGTCAAATGAGTAATACCATAGAGAAACAATAGCGTAAGTAGATATCCCATGGTATAGGGCGTTTATGTCGCAACTTCTACTGTTATCTCAAGCCGATTACTGTTGATTATTGTCGATTCTTACTGTTTTGTTTGGGTGAGAGTGTATGAACGGCACAATATGAGAGACTACCAGAGTCACACAGCTTCACGGGAAAGAATTACATGAACTATCGGCTTGAGATAACAGTAAAAGTTGCGACATAAACGCCCTATACCATGGGATATCTACTTATGCTATTGTTTCTCTACGGTAATAATCAAATGTGATGTAATGTGACAATTATTTATCAGATAAATTAAATGAAGGATAAAATAGTTGTCGTGATAGTCTTACAACAGAAGAAGTAGTTTTCTTTACTTTTTGGTCACACTTACTTCTGGATGGGAAAATATGACGTTGGCCTTTTTTGTTTTGGACATCCACACCTTACGAGGAGGCAGTATCCTCTTGTCCATTGTGATGTCACCGGGATCAAGGGTGGTCAGGAATAGATTGTGCAAAAGGTGTTGTTCCTCAACTGTTGGCAGTTGTTTCAGCAGAGAATTCTGGCCTTCCTTTGCACGCTTCTTTTTCCTGTCTGTAATAGACATTATGCAAAATTCAAAGAACTCATATACTGAAAAAGAATAATTTAATGCAACAGAATAATTCATTCATCCAGCTTTTATAACGAGTTTAATTTTAATTTTGTTACTGTTCACCACACCAGAGTTGGTAATATTTATTAAGGAATAATAGAGTTATAGAGAAAATCAATGGTGTAATAACCGAAACCGGTCTTTCTAAGTATCAATAAATCTGTGGTTTTTGACAATTTCTTAGTCTTTTTCATTCAATATGAATAATTACCACAATATCAACTTCTCAACTACACAAAAAGTGAATAATAGAGTATAGTAAGTTAGAAGAGCTCCATTCCAAAACCTGCTAAATCAAAAACATAATTTGTTGGCAAATTGGGAAAAACTGTTGCTGAATCACTGTATGCTCTGTGCCAATGAATTCTCGCTGGAAGTAAATTCATCATTAGAAGACTAATATGTATTATTCTTGAAGTTGTTATTCAATTTATCTAACCATTTTTTGTAAAAACAAAACTGCGCATGCGCAGAAACATGGCATGGATTGGAAAAAACAACCAGTTAACTTGACAGGTTTTGGAAAAAAATTAATATTTGAATGGTTATTACAGCTTTAAGAAGCAGGTTTTGGCAAGAAACACACTAGCAAATGATAAAGTTATATGTTTTGATGAGATATAACCTGAAAGACAGAAATAGGAAAAAATTGACTTAGCAGGTTTTGGATTGGAGCTCTATTATTATACGAGATAATAATTAATCATTAATTAGCATTTGAACAAACCAACCAATTTATTTCTATTTGTAGATTTATTGAGGAGACCATCAGTTACCATTCCAGAATAGAATGAAATATTAATTCTCAAGTAGACAAGGATAGCAACACCAATGTTAAAACACTGCCGTTATAACGTGGACCTCACTATAATTTACTAGAATAGAATAAAATAATTACTGACTTTTCTGTTATGATTGATAACAACCACTGGCAACGTTTCAGATCTAGAAAAGGCACAGATAGCGCTAACTGCTTTGTCGGATGATAGACAAGGATAGCAACATCCATGTTAATGAAACACTGCCATCACCTTACCATGATAACTATAGTGAGGTCCATGTTATAATGGCAGTAGAGAAAGATAGGAGAACAACGTTGCCGATCCTCTGTCTTGTCAATGCTATGGAGGGTAACCTGCTATGTACCCTGCTATGGAGGGTAAAGGTGTGTTTTCGTAACGGGCAGACGACAGAATTCACTTTAAATTAACATTGGTTCTTATGGGAGTGTTCATCCATCGGCAGAAAGTTGAGCAGAAAAAAAGAACTGTTCAAATCAGAGACGAACTGTCGTTCATTTTGACGTTCAGTTAAAGGCCTATCAACACAATGCTATTTTGCTTCGACCGATCACTGCTCGTGAACCGTTTTGTCGAAAAAGAACTAATTTCGGGTTTCTGTCGACGGGAACAGACAGCTTCGAATTCATTTTTCTGCTCTGATCACGTGACACCGGCAGAATAATCTTTCTCCGGATCAGACGCCATGTTCTTTTTAACCTCAATCTTTAATTGTTGGATGGTTTGTTTTGATATCATTTTGCTGTTGGTTATCAGATTTCGGATTGCTATTATTAAACTGTAAAATTAATTTGCAGTAGAAAATTGAGGTATAAAATATTTCTATTGGTTTCTTTATTCTTATAATTTTTACAAGAGAAATTGAAAATGGATTTACAACAGAATGGCGTAAAATTCGTTATAAATTTGATGCGACAGTTCAAAGTTTTGTACTTTCCAGACCTGCACAACGAATTACCTATTTGAAAAATAGAATATGATTAAAAATTGCTGATGTGATAGAGGATTCAAGTAAGTAGACTTAAATTTCTCATAATAAAGTAAGCTAGATTTACCGTACACAATTCGATATAATTTTTATAAGTAGCCTACCTGCATGTTTACAATTTTTATTCAGGTAGCCTACTGTAGTAGATCTTCAATAACCTAGTCTCTAGGTCTAAATTGCTATCTTTTTCATTTTTCAAGAAGTTAGAAGTTGACAAAAGTTTATTTATTTATTTAAAGTATAATTTGTAGTATTTAACGATAATGTAAAGCCTAGACTAGCCAGTTTGTTTATGGTAGAGAATTATTACAAGAAAGAGAGAA
The DNA here is from genome assembly GCF_014356525.2 of Nilaparvata lugens. NCBI lineage: Eukaryota > Metazoa > Arthropoda > Insecta > Hemiptera > Delphacidae > Nilaparvata > Nilaparvata lugens. The sequence goes on from NC_052504.1 coordinate 93,321,708, forward strand.
ATCTAATCAACTATCTAAATTTAAACTCATTCAAGCTTGATTGATTAGATTAACATTAAATGATCAGATTCAAAACATTATTCAACCAAGATAACATTTTGCATTTCATGATAAGATAAGATTGCATTTCATGCTAACAATCTTTTACACTTTCATTGAGTTGGCCTAATCACAAAATACATTTTTTATAATGCAGCTAATATAGTTTTCACAAACAGATTTATTGAAAATAACATCATCATTTGACTTTGAAGTATTTCATTACATTCTAAGTCCTAAACTTCCATTATCCTTGTTGCACCTCAAAATATTGTAAACTCATAGTTTATCAATACCATAACAAAACTAACCTGACTATTAGAACATTTACTTTGTCTTTGGTACCTATCTATGAATTAATCTCCTTTTAATTAATTCAAATTCACTTGGAAACAAAACTACATAGATTGTTATAGAAATAACTTGATCAGAGTCAGTGTAATTGAATATTGAAAGACTGCCATTGAAAAAAAGATAAAATAGGTACTATTTTTCTGGTTGACCATTGCTACCAAACTCATTTAAAAATAAAATAGTAATGTATTTGAAAAACTTATTCATGCTCTATTGATCGATATATTGCGTGATGCCAGGTATATCAATGTAAATAGTATAAATTAAAACAGGAGACTCATACATAGATGGATTAAAGACACTGAAAAACTTACATTATAATCGGAAATATTCAAGGAACTGTGTCCCTTTTCTCGACCGAGCAGAGAGTGTAATGTAAGTTTTTCAGTGTTTTTAATCTATCTATGTCGTGTGTCTCCTGTTTTAATTCATATCATAAAACTTTAAAGTGTTTTCTTTTATGTGCTATGAATGTAAGTAGGCTATATACTTATAGTATGTATAGTCTATCTAATGTAAATAGTTTATTGAGGCCCAGTTCACTTCTAATTTATTCAAAGTCCAAACTATGTATTGTCATTGATGATTAACTTCACTTTATCTCCAAAATGGATATATGTTGATAGATTATATATGTTTCTTTTTTCAGGTACTATTCACAAACAAAATATTGAAGAGAATGTGCTCAAAAGGAAATGCATATGAATTATTTTTTGTTGACCAGGATGGAAAAATTCTTTGGAACCCATAGTTAGAATAAGTTAGTTAGGTAAGATAAAATTCCACTCATTTTTTAAAATTTATATAGGCGATGTCATTTTATACAGTTTCCCATTTTTTCAAAAAGTTTAACTATGGTATGTGACTAAAATAATTGAAAAACTGACTGAATTTTGAAATCATTAATAGCTTACAGTATACAATATTTCGAAACTACATGAAACCACATGAGATCAAGATGGACAGTTGAGAAGAGTGTTTGAAAACAATTTATTCACTTATCATTCAGGGAATAGAGCTGTTAATAGTATTTGGGATTCCTTCCATAAAGAAATAATTTATGTAAAAGAATCTAATAATGTGATAACATTAAATCAATAATTTGATGTTAAAATGTTATCACATTATTAGATTTTGTTACATAAATTTCTTTATGGAAGGAATCCCAAATATTATGAACAGCTCTATTCCCTGAATGATAAGTGAATACATTGTTTTTAAAACAATCTTCTCAAATGTCCATCTTGATATTCAGTGAATGTTGAACTTTATGAATGACCATACATTAGAACTATGAATAGATGACTTCAAAAATTCACTCAGCAAATGCTGGTAGAAAACACTGAATAATAGCTTTAATGACAGTGATTCCAACTTTTAAAATTTATGATTGAATTCATGGATGAAATACCTGCATTATTTTGAGAGATTTATGTATTTACAGTTTGGTATTTATTTTCAAATCATTTAGTTCTACTTATAATGTTGTAGATAATCATCATTTCAGATTAAGCAATTAATTTATTGATTATTCCCATTTGTTTCATTAAACTTGTTTCTCTGAATGTAGAACTAATAATCACTTTATGCAGTACATTTTGGAAGAGTTTAGTAAACCTTACGGTCGAGAAGTAGGCCTACTGACCACAGAAATAAATGAATTGTTCATGGTATCCAAAAATATGTTGTTCACCAACAAGTTCTTTTGACCTTGGGGCACACTGATTAATCCCAATTCCTGCATGGAGATTTATTTATTTATTCAATCAATCATTCAGAATTACACAACTTACAGATTGATGCTAATAATAATTCAACTGATTGTTGGTTTATTGGAATTTCTCATATAATATTACTTTGTCATTATTGGGGGGTTTCTTCCCAAGAAATATAATTAAAAACTTATACAGATTACAAACAATCAATTTCAGAATTCACTTTGCAAAGTTTTTTTTATAATGAATAATAAATAATTATCAATAACTTTTTGATTTCAGGCCTAGTGGTGTACCAGCCAGAAGTAGAGGATGACAAAGAAAATCAACTATGAATAATATTCCATGGATATGATTCATGTATGATGTAGTAGCCTACAGAAGAAAGAGATGGACTAATCTAAGAAATATATTCATTTTTTCAGTACATCTTGGTGTGTTTATTCTATGTTATTCATAATAATATCTTCTTTTTCTGATCGCTCCTGCTAACTGCTTCAATTCAGGTAGTTTTGAAGAAAACAGCAAGTTACATGAAGCTAATAAAATGAGTTTTGATGGTTTATACTTGAGGGATTTTTAAAACTATATTCAACCCAACAGAATCGAACTCTTATTAACAACTTTATTGGTTCTGTATGGCTTCTAATTTATTGGAAATAATAAAATTATTCAACATTGCTGACTAGCAAATGCTAGAGGTAACGTGTAGTTAAATAGACTTGAATTGGATATAAAATAGAGTATCACAATTATGTATTGCATTAAGAATTAAGTAATAGTACTTATGTACTGCATTAAAGGGGTAATAATTCTTTCAATATGAAAAATAACTCAAGCAAAAGTTGAAAATATTATGTTCCAAGTCACATCAAATATAATCACTTTCAATTCTACCTTCTAGGCTGTATTTCCAAGGTTTTGATTGAAATTAATAAGCTTTTAGAACATTATAGTAAATAAGGAGTTTGAATGGCTACTCTAGTTCTAATTAATACCCTAATAAAGTATTAATTTTGATAGGGCAACTTTAATGTTTGATTATAGAAAATAACCAGTAGGCCTACCCTAAAATATTCAAAATAAGCATGAGCATGCAGTTTCTGATTATATCATTGTCAAGAGAGTCCTTATTGAACAAGTCGAAATTAATCATGTTTCATTTTGTAATATCACAAGGGTACTAGTTACCTTCTATAATTAATAGATATTTATCCATTTTAAAATAGGCTATGTGTTATTTAAAGTACCATAACAGAACCTGTTTATTCTAGCAAGATATAGTTATCTCAACAATAATTATTAGAATTAGTTCGCCTGTTTGAATACACATGTCATATGCGTTACAGTAATCTATAATAATTTTTAATATTCGTATAGCTTTTACTGGTGAGGAGTCCCTAATAGAATCTTGCCTGAAAAGGCATATTGATTTAGGCAGGCAATGGGCCTCATGATTCTTATTTAAGTATATCAGCCGGGACCGTACCTATCCAATGATCAAAAAGGGGACTGCTAAAATAAAATTGCCTAAAAAACGTTTACAATATTTATTTCTCTTGGTGTAATATAACCCGTAGATTCCAAAAATGCCAAAAGTAAAGCACTCATTTATTAATTTGAATTTTTTTTCGATAGAGCTTCAATAGGCCTTTGAAGTTGAATACGGTACTCATAGTAGGTAGGCCTACCTATACACGATGTGATTAAGAACATGCATTGACTCTGAAGGCAATTGATTCTAGTTAATAAAATAATTATAATAATATATTATTATTAATAATGGAATGCTTCTAGTTAATAAAATAATATCTTATTAATAATGAAATACAATCAGTTACTTCAAATAATTCACCTTTACAAATTTCAAGCATAGGAAATGAAAAGTTAACTCTTTGATTGACATGCCTATAAAGCATAGAATTTAGCATAATTGAAGTAACTAATAATTGTGGAAAAGTTATCTGAGTTATAAAAAGCAATAATTCACTTTATTGAATTAAATATCCAATAATCATTTTAGAATTACCTTTTTGACAACCCAAAAAGTTCATTACCCATAACACATAAAGCAAAATTCATGTCAAAGAACTAGTTCTTTGAATGTTACTGTTTCTGCCCGCTTGGGTGCGCTGCAATCGATTCTGCTTCTGCCCGTTACGAAAACACAGCTTAACTGATACCGGTTTATTGATGTGATATTAACTGTTCATTCTCGTTTAAAATAATCAATTATATTTTATCAAGCAGAAAATTATATTTTTCAATGATTTAATAATGAATTTTCATAATCAAAATTAAATAATTTGTTGATTAATTATATTTATACATTGTTGAAAAGCAATTTGGCAACAGAGCAAAGCGAGAAAGAGATACCGCTATTCGCTTTGTTGAATGATAGACAAGGAGACAAGGATAGCAATACAATTGCTAATCAAACACTGCTATTATAACGTGGACCTCACTATAATAACTAGAATAGAATAAAAATATCGGGGGCCGAGCTTCGCTCTGGAGTACAAAAGCATAGAAAATTTATTACGAATGAAGAAATTATAATAACATTCATACAGAAATGTTCTATCCAATCACAGTAAATTAAGATTAATTCCCAGAGGAATGCAAACATTCCCTCACAAAGGCCCAGTTGCTCAAAAGCCGGTTAAATTTTAATCCTGATTAACTTCACGTGAACCAAATTAGAGAAGACCATTTCAAAAAGATGGATCTACTGGAATTAATCAGGATTGAAAATAACCCGGCTTTTTTGCAACCGGCACTAAGTACCTGATTGAATGATTACAAAAGTTCAACAGCTGAGTCATAATTTTGACACAGTCCCACACACATGAACTCGCTCACTCACTTCCATCACCAACAGACGACGAAATAATTATTATCAGCTGTTTTTCCAAGGATGAATAATAATTATCCTTTTAATGTCCTTCAGCGAGTTTTCCCAGGGATGAGACCTAGTGCAATCGAATCTTTATGTTATAAACCTACTATCTTCTGAATTTCGTGAGAATCGTTAGAGCCGTTTTCAGGATCCGGTGAAATACAAACATATAGACACCTAAACAACTAAACATCTAAATAACTAAACATCCAAACATCTAAACATATAAACAGAAGTTGCTCGTTTAATAGTATAGGATAATTACTATGATTGATAACAACCACTGGCAACGTTGCGGATCTGGAAAAGGCGCAGATAGCGCTATCTGCTTTGTCGGATGATAGACAAGGATAGCAGCACCCATGTTAATCAAACACTGCCATTATAACTTGGACCTTACCTTAATAACTACAATACAATAGAATTACTGGCCATATTTTTAGATGATCGATCCTAGAATAGAATCCCACATTTCATCATCTCTCATTCATTCATTGATTCATCACAAATGGAAGCGTTTGTGCGGCATTGTCATTCATCCCCTCATTATCACCTGGGCTCAACTTAAAATACTCGTAAAGAGTTGCATTTGTAAACTGTGACTTTACTCTTATTTGAAACTTATTTTTTATCATCAATTATGATTGCAATTGTATTCAGGAACATCAAAGATAGACTACAGCGTTTTTGTAATCAAATTCAAATATAACAAACAAACAATTACATTTTTAATTTTATAAAAATTTAACCAGACAAACCAGCTGTTAACTTGATAATAGAATATCCTATTATATTAAGCAAGCAATTTCAGTATGTCTTGTTTATATCTAGTTATCTGGTGATTTATGTTCAACGGATCTCGAAAACGGCTCTAACGATTTTCACGAAATTTGGAACATAGTAGGTTTATGATCATCCTTGAGAAAACTCGCTGAAGGACATGAAAACAATAACAATTATTCATCATTGGAAAAACAGATGATAATTTCGTCGCCTGTCGAAACAGAAGATGCGTGAGTGGGAGAGAAACAGATTTATTTCCAGCTGTGTAATCAATCAGCGAGAAATATTATCTAGCTAGACAATTTGATCGACTTGATCAACATAATCTGATTTATTGACATGACATGATAATCATTCTAAACTAGAGTATATCATAGTTCTCAAGTTGATCATTATTTGAAAATTTTAAGTGAGTGTTATTTTGTTATTCAATTTGGTTTGTATATAATCTAAATTCGGGGAAGAAACAGTTTTGGGCTGTGCCTGTTAGTCCTTCCTCAATCATTTTAAAGAATTGTGTTTGTTTTATCAATAGTCAATAAATAAATAACGAGCGAAGCCACTACCTCCGTAAACAAAGCCGTAGTGCATTCGTGTGACATCAGCACAGGTAGGGCTCCTACACCAATTAAATCACTAGCTGATATAAATACATCAGCTTGAATCAACGAATTTTTATTGGTGTAGGAGCCCTACCTGTGCTGACGTTATACGAATGCACTACGGCTTTGTTTACGGAGGTAGTGGCGAAGCTCGGTGCCCCGATATTCGATATTAATCGAAATACAATATTGATATTATAATCGATACATCAATATCGATATATTACTATTGACATTGCGATATAATCAAAAAACTGTAGCATTACAAAATAAATGGAATTACTGACGACATTTGAACCACTCACTCTCTCCTTCCAGCAGAATCTTCTTCTCCTCGTCGTCATGGGGCTGAATGGCGTTGACGAAGGCTCCTGCAGTCATGGTGGCGTTACGACTGGCCATAAGGAAGATGGCGCGCGTGATCTCACGCCACGTGCCGTTGTCGAACTGCTCACACCACACGATCACCTCCACCGATGTCGCACCCGCCCACGACACGTGACCCGATATTCGCACGTCCTGGTTGCACTGCAACAGTCACTTCAAACTGTTAGCATTTTTTTTTATTTATTTATTTATTTATTTATTTATTTATTTATTTATTTATTTATTTATTTATTTATTTATTTATTTATTTACAAATTCACTAGAAATTTACAAAATAACACTTATCAACTAATATTGGTGTGGCTGGAAAAAGAAGCCTTGAGCTCCAGCCACAAGTTCGAAAATTTTTTAATAAATATTCTTTAATTGGTTGATTGGTTGTTTTCACCATTTAGTTCTAATAACATCTGGAGATAACAGTGATTGAGGAAGCAGTGTTTTGTGTAGTTCGAATTGAAGCGACAAAAACTCAGTGTAGTGTCAAACTATGCAAGGCAGTACCTGCACTAAGTATTTTTTGCTGCTTCAATTGAAATTCATAAGTAAAAAAAAGTAAATTCGTAAGGCTTTTGTTGGTGGGGAGTCCCTTGCGGGAAGGTTCCACCGCCTGAATATATAATTTGAGCCGTCAAGGGGCCTTACGACTGTCATACTTCAGCCGGGACCGACAGTTTAACGTGCCCATCCGATAACACGGGAATGATCTGGTTAAAAAACTTTTGGTTGTGAGAGGGTTTGAACCCGGGATCTCTATGCTGCGTAGCACTCTATCCACTAGACCACGGATCACTCCAATAAATAAATAATAAAGTACAAATTAGATTTGTCATAAGTTATATTAAATGAAAATGTCATAAAGTACTTTACCCTTTTATACAGGGTTGGGCAGGGAGGTATGGATGATCTGAAATAACAGTTACACACTCATTTTTAAACGAAACTCAAAATGTAGTTTTTAGTGTGTACATTTGATGTTGCCATTATGAAAATTGAAGAGGATAAATTAAAACAATGATTATGTACGAAAAAGCACATCTGTTAAATGCTATCAGTTTTTGTCCATACACTCCTGTAGACGTTGTGAGAAGTTGTCCACACTCCTCTGAAGCATTGCACGTGGTACGGTGGTACCGCTCGAATTTCTTGTGTTATTGTTCCACTCAGAGCTTCAAGGTTTGTGGTTTGTTTATGTATGCACGTGCTTTTAGGTAGCCCCATAAAACTAATTATTGACCCTTACTTTTTTCGAGAAAACGGTCGAACCGTCACTGTCAATACGGATCGTTACCTAACTATGCTGCGTGAATTTTTCTGTCACAATTGAGAAGACAACGTATCAACGTCAATACTATATGGTTTCAACAAGATGGGGCGACATGCCATACATCGAGAGCAGCTATCGAATTTCTTCCCTGGGCGCCTCATTTCGTTGCGTGCAGATACGGAGTGGCCTCCTCGGTCACCGGACCTGTCACCTTGTGACTTTTTTATGGGGCTACCTCAAAGCACGTGTATACATAAACAAACCAGAAACCTTTGAAGCTCTGAGTGGAACAATAACACTGGAAATTCGAGCGGTACCACTTGCAATGCTTCAGAGGAGTATGGACAACGTCTACAGGAGTGTATGGACAAAAACTGATAGCATTTAACAGATGTTATTTTTCGTACATAATGAATGTTTTGATTTTTCCTCTTCAATTTTCATAATGACAACATCAAAGGTACACACTAGAAAAATAAATTTTGAGTTTCGTTTAAAAATGAGTGTGTAACTGTTATTTTAAATCATCCATACCTCCCTGCCCAACCCTGTATTTTATCAAATGTTATCAAGTTGAAAAATGTTATGCACTAATAAAATATAAAAGGTACTGTACTGGGTGATATTTTAGTTTCATTCTAACAGATTAATTTGCATTTAAGCGGCAAAAAATGCTCAGTGTAGGTACTGTCTTGTTACTACCTACTTGTTTTGCCGTTTCAATTCAAACTATCCAGAACCTGGTTGCCAATAACAACCTTAACAACTGTTATACTCTCTCTCAATGGGATTCACACATACCGATTTCTCTCCGACACAGCACATAGTAGACCTCTTGTCAATACGCCAATCCTATCAGCCAATGACCGTTTTCGCACTTGACGATTTCTCGCCGTTACAACACGGCAGGGCAGAATATTCTCCGATTGGCTGATAGAATTGGCGGGTGACATCACTACCTCCGTAAACAAAGCCGTAGTGCATTCGTGTTACGTCAGCATAGGTAGGGCTCCTACACCAATAAAAACGCTAGCTGATATAGATAGTGTATAAATCAAAATTCGGGGAACAAACAGTTTTGGGCTGTGCCTGTTAGTCCTTCCCCAATCATTATAAAGAATTGAGTTCTGTTTATCAATAAATAACGAGCGATGCTCGGTGCCCCGATATTAAAAATTTAACCAGACAAACCAGCTGCTTACTTGATAATCCAATATCGATATTAATCGATATACAATATTGATATTACCATCGATAAATCAATATCGATATATTACTATTGGCATTGCGATACAATCAACAAACTGCAGCATTACAAAATAAATAAATAAAATTACGGACGACATTTGAACCACTCACTCTCTCCTTCCAACAGAATCTTCTTCTCCTCGTCGTCATGGGGCTGAATGGCGTTGACGAAGGCTCCTGCAGTCATGGTGGCGTTACGACTGGCCATGAGGAAGATGGCGCGCGTGATCTCACGCCACGTGCCGTTGTCGAACTGTTCACACCACACGATCACCTCCACCGATGTCGCACCCGCCCACGACACGTGACCCGATATTCGCACGTCCTGGTTGCACTGCAACAGTCACTTCAAACTGTTAGCATTTTTTTTTTATTTATTATTATTTTTTTTATTTATTTATTTACCAATTCACTAGAAATTTACAAAATAACACTTATCAACTAATATACATTGGTGTGGCTGGAAAAAGAAGCCTTGAGCTCCAGCCAAGAGTTCGAAAATATTCTTTAATAAATATTCTTTAATTGGTTGTTTTCACCACTGAGTTCTAATAACATCTGGAGATAACAGTGATTGAGGAAGCAGTGTTTTGTCTAGTTCGAATTGAAGCGACAAAAAACTCAGTCTAGTGTCAAACTATGCAAGGCAGTACCTGCACTGAGTATTTTTTGCTGCTTCAATTGAAATTCATAAGTAAAAAAAAGTAAATTCTTAAGGCTTTTGTTGGTGGGGAGTCCCTTGTGGGAAGGTTCCACCACCTGAATATATAATTTGAGCCGTCAATGGGCCTTACGACTGTCATACTTCAGCCGGGACCGACAATTTAACGTGCCCATCCGATAACACGGGAGTGATCTGGTTAAAAAACTTTTGGTTGTGAGAGGGTTTGAACCCGGGATCTCTATGCTGCTACGCAAGCACTCTATCCACTAGACCAAGGATCACTCCAATAAATAAGTAATAAAGTACAAATTAGATTTGTCATAAGTTATATTAAATGAAAATATCATAAAGTACTTTACCGTTTTATACAGGGTTGGGCAGAGAGGTATGAATGATTTGAAATAACAGTTACACATTCATTTTTAAACGAGACTCAAAATGTATTTTTTAATGTGTACCTTTGATGTTGCCATTATGAAAATTGAAGAGGAACAAATTGAAACATTGATTATGTACGAAAAATAACATGTGTTAACTGTTGTCCGTTTTTATCCATACACCCCTGTAGACGTTGTGAGAAGTTGTCCGTACTCCTCTGAAGCATTGCAAGTGGTACCGCTCGAATTTCCAGTGTTATTGTTCCACTCAGAGCTTCAAAGGTTTGTGGTTTGTTTATGTATACACGTGCTTTTAGGTATCCCCACAAAAAATAGTCACAAGGTGACAGATCCGGTGACCGAGGAGGCCATTCAACAGTATCATGTATTTAATTGTAAAATTATCCAATAATTCTGAAAAATATCACTATATTGCCATTCAAAAGCAAAAACCTTACCCTTAACTTTTAACTAACTTCTCTATTCTCACCAATCCCCAATTAGTGTGAACAGTGGTGCTGACTGTGTATCAGGCTGCGAAGAAAACTTGATGCCATGAAACTTTACGAGCTGAATGACTACAACTTTGACTCAATCAGGGCAAACATTATTTTTATCTTGGTATCAAGTGGAATTTCATATATATTTTTTTAAATTGTGATAGAAGTTTTCTTTGGTTTCGTGTTTAGAAGTAAATTAATCTCATGAATTCAAAATTCTAGTTGATACATTTTTGGACTCGAAATTGTGTGTAAATCAAATCATGAACTCTACATGATCTCTGGACTGTTTATTTAAAATTAAGGTTGAAAGCAGGTTTGGGTAAATGCCTGGATTGTATCTTATTGTCAATGAATAAATAAACTTCCAATATCTTTCAGATTTTCAAGAAGGTAATTCCAAAAAAATTATTAGAAATAGCCTTGAAGCGCACAAACTTCATTGAACTTCTAATCAAATCAAAATTGTTTATTTTCATTACAAAACAAATTGTATAACAAGGTCAGGTACATTTACAATATTTATAACATCCTTCATTCATCAATACATGAATAAGTATGGTAACGTTTTTTAACACAGCAACAATAATAATAGTAATAACAAATCAAAAATAATAAAAACAGGACAACAATAATAATATTATGTCTATAGATGCGTTATCAAGTGTCAAACATTCTATAAACTCTTTAACACTGTAGACACAAAGCTCACACAACATATATTTCATGATTTTTTAAAACTGCTCATATTTAATGCTCTGCCTTCCGTTGGCAACAAGTTATAAATATTCTTTCCAAATTCATGAAAACTATTCAGAGATAGTTGTAAGTTAAATTGACTTCTATGCAACTATGTGTTCTGGCGTGTTCCATAGGTAGGTGTTCTATAGGTAGGTCTATTGAACCAACTTGAATTTAAATCTGAATAGCATCTGTAGACAAAACAGAAAAAAAACCTAGAAATTTTGAACACTCACCTTGGGAATATAATCACTCATCACTATTTCATCCACTAGAATAGTGGCAACAATAAAAGGCACCACTTCCTGTTTTTCAAAATCACAACACATGTGCTTGAAAACAACGTGCACTGAAACAAAATAAAAAAAATTGAAAATTATTCAAGAATAGATTACTGTTAACACGAGGAAAGTAAATTATTATCTGCAATATTTTTTATTCCCATACTTGCTCAAATTATTTTGAGAATTATTTAAGCATAGATTACTGTTAACACGACGAAACTAAATTAACATCTGCAATATTTTTTTATTCCCATACTTCCTCAAATTATTTTGAGAATTATTTAAGCATAGATTACTGTTAACACGAGGAAACTAAATTATCATCTGCAATATTTTTTATTTCCATACTTGCTCAAATTATTTTGAGAATTATTTAAGCATAGATTACTGTTAACACGAGGAAAGTAAATTATTATCTGCAATATTTTTTATTCCCATACTTTCTCAAATTCATGCTCATCTATTTTCAAGCTGCCCATCCTTTTTGTCCCTATCTCACAAAACAAAGCTCAGACTATACAAAACAATTATAATACCAGTAGTACTCTACAGGTCTGAAACTTGGAAAATGACCAAGAAAGAAGAACAAAAGCTCATAGTGTTTGAAAATAAAGTGCTGCGATAGATATATGGGCCCACGTACGAGCAAGGAGAATGGAGGAAAACATGGACTTGGCAATTCCCACTATGATAACATCAGCTGCTCAGAGGACAGCCACATATTTAGGACCAAACATTTTCAATAACCTGCTAATATCCATGAAAGAAACAGTATCAATTAATTCATTCAAATCGAAAACAAAAACAAAAAACTGGCTCCTGGATAATAGAATCAATTATGGAGAACGATTAGTTCTATGAACAAATTTCCCATACTCTTTCATTCTTCATTTCAAATTATTAAAAGTATATTTCAAATATTCAAAGTATTAGGCTATATACTGTTTTTAATGTTAATAATGGTGATATATATCATGGTTGAATCTGAAGAGATTTATAGTTCTCAATAATTGGTTGTGATCGTATCTGGTATAGTTTCCTCTTCCTCATACTATTAGTTGAGCCATTTTACTATGAGCAAAAGGTGAAGAGCTGCTCCAGACTAAACTCACCTTTTTTGAAACATTTGCTTCAAAAGTTAAGCAAATGCTCTAGTTTATTCATACAATTTTGAGCATAAGCTTTTACTAACTTTTGACCAAATGCTCAAACTATTTTTTTGATGAGCACGAGCAAAAGGTTTTGCTCACGTTTATTCATAGAAAATGAAGCATATGCTCCATATTTCAGAAGTATAAGCAAATGCTTAATGCAACTTTATTCATATGGCCCATTATTTATTGAGACTTGGATAATTATTGTTTATTTCATGTACCAATTTTCTTTTAATTAGTATAGTATAATAAGTTTGATTGATGAAACTTGACGCTGTTGTAACATTTCCACTCTTGTTGATAACAGACCATTTTGAATTTGTTCAAAAATTATCAAATCAAATAACTTTTTATTCACAAAAACATAATACAAATTTATAAAATTCATTGAAACATTTAAAAGTGAATACTCTCCACAAAGACTTGAGTCTGTGAGTGGAGAGGGGTGAGTTCTTATTGAAGACTTTTGCCAATTTAATTTGTACCAATTCGATTCAAAGAATTTCAGCTGCCTTCAGTCAAGTCTAAAAATTTTCAGCTACTAGTCTCATCTCAAACTGAACTAGGTCTCAAAGTTAATAAATTGATTTTTTAAATCATTCAGTAAATTTGAAACTGCTCTAAATGAACGAATATTCTTATTACCTGCAAACATATCCAGGTCTTCCATTAATCTGCCATACCGAACATTACCCAAAAAATTGGTATATGTATTCTGAAAATGTATATCTGTGCTCAGAGGGATGATCGCACTATCAAAACTGTCCTGAAACAGAAAACCAAGTTAATTTCATAGTCTTTAAAAATGCAATTTAATACATTTTTGAATAATTATACTACTAAATTCACAGAATGTTGATATATTTTTGAACGGTAAATTTGATTCAAACTCTTAAAATTTGAATTCATTTCACACACTGCATTACTACAATCACTTGGATGGGATGAAACCACTGGCTTAAGGCTGTACAAAGGCTAAAAATAAACTTTCTACTGGTGATATTTTTCAAAGTTTTTCGATTTGTTTATCATCAAGCTATCAAAATGAAAAAGTTTTCTCTGGAAAACATTTTTTTCTGATCATTACTTTTTGAGATGTAAGCGCCTAAAGTTTAAATTTTTGGGACAGAACATTTCAAATTTGGTAAGAGATAAATCCATGACATTTAGAGGATAGATTCTTCAATGTATTGTTGATCTAGTAAAACAAAAATTTTCTGAAAATATCAATTTTTAAGATAGTTATTAAATTTACTAAAAATAACTTTTAGTTAAGTTATTTTTGGTAAATTGAATAACTTTTTCAAAAATTGATATTTTTAGAAAATTTTGGTTTTACTAGATCAACAATCCATCCTCTTAATCTCATGGATTTATATCTTACCGAATTTGAAATGTTCTGTCCCAAAAATTCAAACTTCAGGCGCTCATATCTCAAAAAGTAATGATTGGAAAAAAATGTTTTCCTGAGATAACTTTTTAATTTTGTTGCTTGTTGATAAACAAATCGAAAAACTTTGAAAAATATCACCAGTAGAAAGTTTATTTTTAGTCTTTGCACAACCTTAAGATAAACTGGTTCAATAGTGGCGTAAGAGAAAAAAAATAAAAACATAGTTCAAACCAACTACGGTTCACATTGGTTCAATACAATTAAGGTTGATATTCACTCATCAAAAATGTAATATAAAACAGAAATAGAGTAAACCAACATGAATTCATTTCGTATTTCATATTTTTGTAGTTTCCTCAAGTTTTTACTGGTACAGTAAAACCAATTACACTGGAAATCCAGATTATAGTCATGAACAAGTTGAGTTTAATTGAATTCTCACTCTTAGATTCCGAACTGGGAGTTCAGCCTGCGATTTTGGTAATTTATCTAGTAGGTGAGCACGATTCTTCACCAACAGCTGATATCCTTCTTCCACACCCATTCTCAAGCGTAGGCCCTCTTTTACTACAACATATAAGCAGAATAAAGATTATTAGTTGCCTTCCGCACAGAAACATTCGTATTATCTATCATTCAAATTATGAAGTATCAATTATCAATATATGTGTACTATTAAGAGGTGCCGTATGGAGTCACTTTTACTGACACAGCTATGTGGGAAATACAGCCAGAAATTGTGGGAAATTTGTCCCTTTAGTTACTCAAAGTCATATTAAAATTAAGTTTGTAGTGTTAATGTTGATGTTGTGGAACTTTTCCATAATTTTCTAAGTCTATTCAATCATATTAAAATCAATCAACACAAATAAAAATTCATTATTACATGAAGGAGGGTATTTTTTGTAAGTATACAATATATGTTCTTACATTTAAATTAATAACTGACATATTACTGATAAATCGACAGAATCAAAAAGTTCTATTTTGAAGATAGACCTACAGTATTTTGAATATCGAATTTTTAATTCAAGTATTTTCAATATTTTTACAGCATTTAATTGGGATTTTTGTTTAATAAAACTTATTTTAATATAGTTTCCAGATAATGTCGAATTTTATTGATTTCATCTTACCCTCTACCACAGTTTTGTAGCGGATAGAAGCATCATCAGGGTTTAAAAGTTTACTGAATCTGGTAGCGCTGCTCATTGCTCGCGAACTGTAAAAAATAAACACGAGTTGTAACTAAAAAAATCTGATAATGAACAGTGGTTAGTTTTAAAAAAATCTAAAAATTCATTAGCCTATAGAAATGAATTTTAGCCAATTATAACTTTTAATAAAACTTATGAACTAAAGTTCAAGTTTGTTTATGTTTATTCATTCAATGATAAGGTATGAATAATTGTGCAAAATATTCAACTGAATAAAATGTGTAGATATAACAGTATAAACGTTTTTTTCAAAAAGAGTAAAGGTTATTCAAATAAAAATATAAAATGAAAGTGATTTCAAAATAATATAAAATATAGATTTATATGTAAATATAATGAGAGTAAGCCTACTAGTAAAGTAAAAGTATTTCAATACTAGTATTGTCTGTATATTTCAATAAGAAATTTTTGAACAAAAATGTTTTTTTCAAGAACATCAGCGGTCTATTTTCTACTGATTTTTATAAATAAACTTATAAAATATTTGAGCGGAATGAGAATCATATGAAATCAGTTGGTAAATTTGTTTCTGTTTAATCTAGTCTAAAATATTAATGTTTTAACCTTTTATTTGATTATTAGCTTATATTTCAAGATTTCAATACAATAATTTTAATAAAATTTTTAACTTGTAAAGAGAAATTTCAAATATTGCATTTGTTTGGAACTGGGTAAGTTGATACAGCTGAATAATTGTTTATTAATTGTTAATTATTAATACGTTTTAAAAATACTTTATCTTTCTTCAGAAACAAATTTATGATTAAATAATAGATCACCAAGCTTGATGTACTAGTTGGGGAATGTTTCAATGTTTTTAAGACTAGATGATTTTTTATTTAATTGCAGTGTAATATTCAATAACACTGCAATTAAATTTGCTTTTAAAAGTTCCAAAAGAGCCAAATGGTTGTCTATTAAATTTTTTTTAGACAGAATATTTTTGATTCAATAAAGTAGAAAAAGTGTTATTAAAATGAAGATCGTAAAAGACACTTTGATTATTCTGAATACTCATTAAATATAAAATTGGAATGTCATTTTACGCTTGAAGTGAGAGGTGATCGTACAGAACATAAACATTTTTAACATAGTAAATTGAATGGTATCATTATCATTCTTTTTTATGGTTAATATTATATTACTTTATCATGTACAGCAATTAAAAATTATTTTTGAACACCGTAACTTTATTTATATCTTCTTCAGCTAAAAACATTAAGCTCCAATGAGTGTACTGTACTGGAGACGACCCAAGGTCGCAATCACTGGCGACTTAGATCCTGGAGAGCCGACCCCAAATAATGAGAAAAAACGCAAGGGAGAAGAAGAAGAGTGTACTGTGCAAACTACTTTATTTTCTTAATAATTCAATACTTTGCCTTTTTACCAAAATTTTCAATTTGCAATAGACGTCACAGTGAATTCAACAAACTCAACTGCTGTATTTGGAAGCGATTTGGTTTTGTGGTCACACTGATAAGATGTCTACAAGATAATTTATGCTCTATGCGTCTGCTACTGTCTTTGTAAAGAGTGGTTTTCGTTTGTGCGAAAATGCCGTCGTCGACCACGACAGGATAAGGATTTCAGATTGGGTGGAATTTGTCTAAATAATTTGTCAATTTGTTTAAATAGCCTATAAGATTATGTTCAATTATGTTTTAAAAGGGGAGGTTAAGTTTAAACTTTTAAATGGCAATATGTTAATATTATTCGGAATGTTTTGATTCTTAGATAATAAAAACAATGAAAATTTATTGGATCAGCTGTTTTGTCACAGGTGAAAGTTGGACAATATGAATGGTTCCAGACAATAATACCTGTCGTAAACTGCGGAAGTTTACGCATAAACGAAAACGTACCTTAAGGGTGACCACATTGAAAACCGATCTTTTCTAAATGCCATTTATAATTTTAAAAATCGCTTCCCGGTGGTTTGGAACCCATCTAAAGATAAAGGTCCACTCATCTCTCATTACCCACGCACAAGCCTAGAGCTCATGTAGACATAATCCTCAGAAAAAATATTACCTGTTTAATAATCTGACATTACTAATGGCTAACGTGTTACTTTTGTATCCGAGCACTTGAAAAAATTTACATATCATTCTCCAGCACAATCGGTAGTTTGCTTCTCAATTGAAATTATATTTCTATAAACATCTTGACAATAATTGTCGAGGAAAACATATTATTAAGTATGTGTGACCACTCTTAAATTAACTATTTATATTAAAATGAATTATGTTTTTTTTTCAGAAATAAAATAAAAATGCTTCCTGTTGATAAGAATTTAATGAAAACAAAATCCGAGCCTATACGAGTTATAGTTCGCTGCAGGCCGATGAGTTCCAATGAAAAGCAGTCAGGCTATTCAAAAATTGTCAACGTTCAGCCATCAAATCGCTCAGTTCAAGTTTACGATTCTTCAACAGACAAAGCGGCCAGACTGTTTGAATTTGACGCAGTCTACGACACCATCTCCTCCCAGGAGGATCTCTACTCAGAATCTGTTCTGAATATAATCGACTCCGTGATGAGAGGCTATAACGCAACCATATTTGCTTACGGACAAACAGGTTCAGGAAAAACGTTTACCATGGAGGGTAGTCGAGATTTGAAAGGGATAATACCGAGGTCTTTTGAACAGATATTTTCCCATGTGGACAGGTCTACAGATTGTGATTTTTCGGTGATAGCGACGTATGTTGAGATTTACAATGAAGAGGTCAGAGATCTCCTCGATTACAATAAATCTAGGCAGTTGTGTAAATTGAGAGAGGATACAGAGACAGGTGTTTTTGTGAAGAACCTGAGCAGATCGATTTGTAAAAGTGTGAGGGATCTGGAGAGAGTAATGAAGGTTGGCAATCAAAACCGACAGACTGGATTCACCCACATGAATGAGCACAGCTCAAGGTCGCATGCGATTCTAACAATAACGGTGGAGGCTCGAAGGTTCGATGCGAAGAAAATTAGAACCGGAAAACTGAATTTGGTTGATTTGGCGGGCAGTGAGCGACAGTCGAAAACAAACTCAACGGATGAACGACTGAAAGAGGCCAGCAAAATCAACCTTTCTTTGTCCGCACTGGGCAACGTTATTTCAGCATTAGGCAAGAAACAGCGTCACATACCGTATCGAGACTCAAAACTCACCAGACTGTTGCAAGACTCTCTGGGAGGAAACTCTAGAACACTAATGATTGCCAACATTGGTCCAGCCAGTTACAACTATGAAGAGACACTGATGACGCTGCGATATGCTAACAGAGCCAAACGAATCACAAACAGACCGTCAGTGAATGAGAGCGATAAAGACACTATGATAAAGTATTGCGAAGAAGAAATACGCAGACTCAAATGTATGATAGCTGAGAAAAAGATGAAAGCAAAAAGAGGGATGGAAAAGTATGGACAGAGCTTTGAATCGGTCTCCTACGAAAACGGAGAAAGAGATTACACACTTGAGAACAAGATTAACATTGACGATTGTTCAAATGAAGATGACAATCCAGGATATGAATTTTCCGACAAAGAAGTAGAAAATATTGAACGTATCTTGAATAAAACGTTCACAATAAATGACAATAATTTGAACAGCCTAGTACAAACAAATAATAAACACAATAATCATTTTCCAAAGAAAGCTAAAAATTTCGAGATTATATCACAGAAAGAGAATATTGATAACAAGAATTTGTTGAGACATATTGAGCATCTAAATCAAATTTCCGAAGCAAAAAGAACCGAGATTGAGAAAGCTGCAGAGATGGAGCTGGAGTTGAAAAAAGAATTTCAAAACAAGATAAAAATAATGAGGAGTTGGCAACACTGAGAAGACGACTCCAGAAGAAAGTGGACTTGGAGAAGTGCTTACTGAGGGAGTACCAACACAAGCTAAAGTGTACAAAGTTACGAACCCAAGAGATCATTGACGAGTTCAATGTCGACCGAAGGTCTTTGAATGAGATCCGAGAAGAGCTACAAAAAGCATGTAGATTGAATAAACTTATAATTGAAAATTTCATACCACCACAGAAAGTTGCCGGGGTTTCTTTCAACTCCAATGAGGACTGCAAAAGTATCCTAAGCAAAAATAACATTGAAATTCAAAAAAACGAAGAGCTTATGGTACAAAATATAATTTCTAGAAATCGTGACTGGTGTAGAGAGAACGAAGTACTCTATCTGCAGCCAATAGATTATAATGCTGACAATAATAACTATTTCACCTACTATGCAGCCAGGCCATTACTCAAGAAGATGCTAATTAGCATGGAAAAACAGATAGGAGGTCACAATTCAGTGAGAGA
Organism: Nilaparvata lugens; assembly: GCF_014356525.2. Taxonomy (NCBI): domain Eukaryota; kingdom Metazoa; phylum Arthropoda; class Insecta; order Hemiptera; family Delphacidae; genus Nilaparvata; species Nilaparvata lugens. The sequence goes on from NC_052504.1 coordinate 93,341,648, forward strand.
AAACATTCGAAACACCATCATTGAAGAATCAATTTCGACTTCTCAATCTAAGCCCAGCAATAATATAATCTATCCTAAACCAAGAGGTTTAGTTCCAAGATGAAGCAAAGATCCCAAATCAATTCATTTTAGAATATTTTCCAAATTTCATCATAAGAACATCTTTGGAGAACTCATCAATTAACCTTCCATTTGATTGATGTCAACGGTTAATAAGAATATTTATGCTTTTGAAATTTTCTTTTATAAAATTCAAAAAGGCGAACCATTTTTATCCCAATAATACTCCAAATGAGCTCATTTTAAATCTAAGTATCAGAATCTAGAAGATCAAAGTCGAGCATCATGAAGAAATTGTAGCTTGATATTATTTTTGGAAGATTAAAACTTTTGAAACTTGTTGTATCTTGTCATTAGAAACTTGAATCATCTATAAATTAAACGTTTCATTGCATGACGCTACATATACTGATAACAGTTATAATGGAATTCTATTCATAGGGTTTTTTTAGTATATGGGCCTCAACGCTGCAATATAACTATATTATAAAAATTGCACTATACATTATCAACAGAACTAACTAACAATCTACCAAACCGAAACAAACATTTTCAATTATGCAGAACTGAGTAAGAGAACGTGAGAGCTGAGTAAGATATGGATGATCAATTCGAATTATGAAAACTAATCTACAGTATAATAAAATAATTGTTATACAATAACATACTATTAAAAAACTTTCTCTTGAAAAAATATTTTCATCAGATCCAGTGAAGGACCAGTATTTAGCCAAGGATAGGATGTTTCTAGGGGATCAAGGTACACTTCTCAGAATATATTAATTTGTTGATAAATTTTATTTCATTTTAAAAGTATCTGACTATCTAGAGTAAGTTATCTAAGGTGGATTAGACCCCCCAGCCCTAAGACACTAGGGACAGTGATTCAATCCGATTCTTTATACTTCTTCAGTCCTCGCCAACAGTCCCAATGCTGTAGGAGCGTCAGAATGCACTGGAGTCGTCTCCTATGTGTGTTCCTAATATTGCAATTTCCTGAAACTAAACTTTTGTATTTTATCCAACTTTATACTTTGGATATGAATCTTGGAATATAGACTTTTGGGCACTGTGGCTTGTTCCATAGATGATTTCAATCTAAAAGTTAGCTCTTTACTACAGTAGGAATTTTGCCAGTTTCATCATTATGATCTGCTGAGTTTTTTAATTTAAATTTTAAAATACTATAGAGTACACAGAGTGTCTGATAAGTCACTCCCTATTTTTCTACAGCTATAACTTCTTTATTTATGAACCAATTTTGTTAGAACTACAATTGTTAAGCCGCGTTTACACCAAAGTTATGAACAAAATGTTAATAACTCAATCCTCATAGATTCTATTAGATTGAAAGGAACATATGATCATCATGTGTATGATAAGTTATATTCAATCTAATAGAATCCATAAGGATTTTGTTAATAACTTTGGTGTAAACCCAGCTTTAGATGGAGCACTCTTCCAGGTTATGTTCAACACCAATTTTTATTTCTTTCAGTTTAAAAATGCCACCTCCCTCTTGACTGTCGATGAACGTGCTGAAATAGCAGCTCTTCATGAGTTTGATCTGTGGTGCGAGTACAAAGGTGGTGGAGGGCTGAACGAGAGATCCATGCAACACTAGATGCAAAATTGAAATCTTTCGAATCGTTGCAACAGAGTAACGTGAAAGACCACTTTCACGAGATCCTTGACGCAGTGATTTCTAAGGGATCCTCATGAACATTTCACGAACTCTGTTAACATTCTCTGCTGTCCTTGACGTTGATAGTCTTCCTATCTTGCATCTGCAACACTCCCTGTTGTTAGTAATTTAAAATAGAAATTTTCAACAGTTTTTGCATCCATTTTCGCATGGATCCCTCGTTCAGCCCTCCACCACCTTTGTACTCGCACCACACATTCACAAAACTCATAAAGAGCTGCTATTTCGGCTCATTCTTCCACAGTCAAGAGAGGGGGCATTTTTAAACTGAAACAAATGAAAATTGGCGTTAAACACAACCTCAAGACGTGCTCTATCTAACAAATGGCTCAAAACTCCGACCTACAGAATAAATTCTAGTCAGCTGTTTGCTGATGACACTACCATAGTTGGTAAGAGCAGTGGCCCCCTGGAAGCAAAACGCTGTGCACAGGAGCAGTTTACCGAGGCTAAAGAGTGGTTTGCAGCAAATAAGCTCAAGTTGAATGAGGCCATGGCACAGGAAATGCTTTGTACTCTTAGTACCCACACTCCAGGGATGAAACAGTCATTTCGCTTGGCTTTGGAATCGATGCCAAATTAAGTTGGGAGCCGCATAATGACCAGGTATGCAGGAGACTGTCTAGAGTAATCTACCTATACAGAAAGTTGAGAGTCTCAAGCGACTTTTAATTATGTATCATGCGGTGTTTGACAGTCATGTGCAGTATGAAGTTCACATCCGGGGCCATTCTCCGCATGCCAATGACATTCTGCATCTTCAAAAGAAAGCAATGCGGATCCTTACATACAGTGACTTTATTGTCGACCCATCATCAGACACACCATCTTCGAGCTGTATATAGGCTACTAGCCTCACTTACCGCACTGAAGATAAACAGGGCTAACATGAGTAGGTGCATTCATATGGTACCTGCGGTAGACTGCAGTTGGAGATTTCACGCTGAAGGTTGTCAAAAGTGAAGGATTCTTTCCCAGTGTTGGCACTCAACATGTTCAACCTGCTGCCGAGCTTGGTGAGGGATCTTTCTATTGGTGTTTCAAGAAGATTCTGTCAAGGTGGATGATTGAAAGAAGCTATTGCAGTGTCAGTGATTTTCTTGGGGCAGCTTTGAGAGACTGTGATGCCACACCATATTGATTCTTCAGTTTCAAGTTTTTTATTTCTTTTTGACGCGATCTATACGGGAACATCTGGATAACGATCAATACTTTTGATATTTGGCTCATGAAGTAAAGTAACATTTCATATACAAATGAATAGAAACCTGTACATCATTGAGATCAAAAATATCTATAAAACTGATTACTTACGGCAGTTTTAGATTGGAGATCTTAAAAATACATGACGTTCTAAACAGTATTTTACTGAGCACCATTTTAGATTTTGAAATTTAAGGCCTTATAATTTTTGAAAAATTAAAACTTAATCTACGGACTAGATGTTGAAATTAAGTACTAAATAATATAATAGCCTAATAAGAATTAAAGATAAATCAGTAAACTTATCACAATCATCATCAATAGATCATAACCTATTTCCCGATTCCCATTGTTTTGGTTATTTTTATTTTTGGAGATGAGATCATCTGTGTTCTCTTTCCGTTTTGTCACGTTTCTTTTTCATTCCTCTCTCGACGTGTTAACTGTAAACCGTTCCCAGTTCAGCGATTCAGTCAGCTGTTTGAATTATTTATGGTTGGAGAACAGTTTTTTAGGTTAGGATTTTCCAATTTATAATACTGCTATAAAATTGCTATTGTAATTTGTAATTTTACCCAAGCCTAAAGAAGTTTGTATTTTTCATAAATTATGGATAATTAATTTGGGTATTAAACTTCTTCAAACATCAAGTGAATCTTCTCAATATTTGAACTTGAAAGCGTGTCTTTTTATTGACTATGAGCTTGATACAAGGATTAAGGTAATTTAAGCTATAGCCTAACTAATATGTATATTTAAACTTTTATTTAATTATATTTATTGTTCTAGCCTGTATATCTACTCTATTTTCATATCATCTCTTATTTTTATTTTCCTCTGATTAGTAATTAATTTGAAATATTTGTCGGCGATCATAACCTACTCTTTATCATCATCTTTGCTCCAGGTCCAGGTGATATTAGGTATCGTTTGATAATTAATGTCTTATAAAACTACAATTCCGTCTTCAATAGAAGATTTTTAGAACTACACACTGCTTGTAAGCGTGCCTGTGAATAGGCTAGGAACCAGTGAGTTTCGTGAGAAGGAGAAAAAAATCTCTGAGAGGGCACTCTGTGAGATATTATGAGTCTGATAGTCTACTCCCTGAATGAAGAGGCAATACAGTGCTTTTCTGACAACTCCATGGCTGAGCTACCATCTTGATAAAATATCCAATTTCTCGACCGATGACCAGGCCTGGGTAGATAGCGCCAGTCAAAACATTTTCAACCTGAAAAATAAACAGACCCTACTTCTTGAACACAATGGCAGTGTCACTGGTCAAAATTATCATCATAACAAAAGTCATTGATATTAAAAAGTGTCTTCTCAATCAGCCACTTAGACAAGGAAGACCTGAAGCCACTGGACGTGTCCTCACCGGATGTGGTAAGTGGTTAAACACCCTCAGCGCTACCTAGCAATGGGAAACAGTCCCTCGCCCTCGACAAGCGAGATCTTAGTTGTTTTTGTCAAGTTTTTACGTTTTGTCGCAATCTATCCAGCAAGTGCTGGTCATGGATGAAGACTACTGAATTCCAGATTTCTTAGAATCTTGTCATCCACATACTCACATGTGTAACTTATTTTTACCTTATATATAAATATCCATCAACTTATCAACAGTTGAGTACTACCAAGGGCCAGGTTCCGAGCTTGGGATTTAGCTAAGTTGTAGACTTTGAACAGCTGACGTCAGAAAATTGGCTTCCCAAAACGGGGCGTAGTCGCAGTTTATATGATGATCTTTATTTAATAATTTTAGATGATTAGAAACGTTTTTCCTTGACAAAATGAAACATTCCTAAATAATTCAAAATTATTGAAACTTTACACTATTTTCTCTTTATTTTATTTTGTGTTCAATTTTCTAGTTTTCCGAAATTCAATTTAAACGTGGACTGCGACTGTGCCCCGTTTCGGAAAGCCAATTTTCTGATTCCAGCTGTTTAAAGTCTAGATCTAAATCCTTAGCTCGGAAACCGGGCTCTGAATAGATGAGTGAGAATAGTATGTCATTTAAAACTCACATATATTACATATTTCTGAAAATAATGCAATGTATTTTCAGATGTTGCCGCCCACACTCTGTACTTCAGGCAGTGAGAAGCCAGAAATATTCCGTTCAAGCTGATCCAGAGATAGTAATTCCCAAAAGAATTCATAGAGGTCCTACAGATATTCTGAGAGTAAGTAGATTATAAGTGCTCTATTTGTATTTTCATGTTAGAATTTTAGAAATCGTTTAGTAAATTCAGGATTAAGTTTACGAGTTATAGCTTTTTGGTTGAGAAATTAATTACTTGAAATTTAGTTGAACTCATTTAAGTTTTTCATCTCAGAAATTGAATGTTTCACTCTTCATGTTATTTCTTTGCTATGATATTTCCTCGTAAATATTGCCTTCTGCATAGATAGGTAATCAAATGATTACATCATTGTTAAAACCCAAAATCTCAAAATAAAAATTTCTGATACCTAAGGGTTGATATTTTAAAATTGAATTCAAATCTCAAAGACACAGTTGCACAAAAGTCTCATGAAATTTAATAGGAATCGACGGTGAAACGGCAAGAGAATCAATAAATAGAAGTAGAAACCTATTTAATTAGCACAAATTAGTGCAAAATACTTTTGCCTTGGGCCCGGTTGTACAACAGCCGGTAAAATTTTAACCGTGATTAATTTCAAGAGAACCAATCAGAGAAGGCCTTTCTGATAAGACGGCTTCTCTGATTGGCTCTCGTAGAATAAATCTCGGTTAAAATCTAACCGGCTGTTGTGCAACCGGCACCAAGTCTCACAACTTACCAGTAAATTGTTATTTTTTCAATTAAATACAATGAAGGAAATTTATCATGTATTTGTAATACTTATCTATTAATATGTGAATGCAATAATTTTATTCCTTGTACACAGGCGCTAGCAAATACTGTGAATACGGATTACACAGCGCCTCAATACAAATACCACGATGACCCTTATCTGATACCCATGTCTAATTATGCCAAGCGTAGCTACGCCCTATCTCAAGAGTCTGGCAAGAAAGCGGCAAAATGGATTCTACAGGAACATGCCGATCTATTCCAGCATAGAGTTGCTGATCCACCCATTGAGGTATTCCATTTAAAACTTTCTTAGTCTTATTACCTTATTACCGCTACGTTTCCGTTGACCAGTTGTCGCTGGATAGGTTGTGTAAATGGGCCATATGAATAAAGTTGAGCATTTGCTTCATTTTCTATGAATAAACGTGAGCAAAACCTTTTGCTCATGCTCATCAAAAAAATAGTTTGAGCATTTGCTCAAAAGTAAAAGCTTATTCTCAAAATTATATGAATAAACTAGAGCATTTGCTCAACTTTTGAAGCAAATGCTTCAAAAAAGGTGAGTCTAGTCTAGAGCAGCTTATCACCTTTTGCTCATAGTAAAATGGCTCAACTAATTTGTATGAGGAAGAGGAATCTATACCAGATACGATCACAACCAATAGTTGAGAACTATAAAACTCTTTCAAGATTCAACAATGATATATATCATCATTATACCTACAAAAGAATACAAAAGATAGCTTACCTGATATAAATTATAGCCATCACAAAATTGAAAATGGGCATTTAAGAATATGAGAGCGTAGACGATTATAAGAAGCTATTGGTATTATAAGAATATGCTGAAGATTATTATAGAGATGACATTTTTTCACGCTATTATTTCAAAATTTTAAACTCATCTAACCTAAAACTCTATTCATAAATAGAAAACAGAGCAGACGACGCAAACACAAGCTGTGCCCCCCACGGTATATAGAAGAAGACGGTAAGTATCACGCGCATGATTGTGCTAAATTTCCGGTGTAGCTGACGTCATTTTATATCCAATCATCTGCTTTTAACAAATAAGTTTCATAAATTGCCAATAGGTGTTGGAAAAAACCTCGGTTGGTGGCGATGACACAATATAGCTGGCTGGCCACTGCGCACACTTTTCGTGACCCCTACCGTTCCATCTAAATACCGTGGTGCCCCCTATTTGCATATTTAGCGCTTCCGTGAGCTATAAAAACAAAGTAAGGCTTCAAAAGCGAATCAGCTGATGAAAAATCTTTAAAGTACGTGAGCATTTGCTCCAGAGTTCAGAAGCGTAAGGTAAGAGTAAAAGGTGAAGCTTATTCATATAAAAATGAGCAAATACTTTTGCTTCTACCTCTTGCTCATGAGCAAAACCTTATGCTCCATGCTCTTGCTCATGAGCATTTGCTCTGGTTTTATTAATATGGGCCAGTGTTTTTCTTAGGCCTTATTTTAGATCAGTGGACGTCCTCAGTCCCCTCGTCATGTATGAACTCTTCCACAGAGTATAGTGGCTTGGATGCCAGCCTCCATCTCATCGTTCTCTTGAAGGCAGAAGACCCCAGCCTTCTAATCTCCTCAGGCAGAAGATTGAAGAGCTTCAGCGCCAACATTGGAAATGATCCCTGAGTCCTTGAATCCCTGAGTCTTAGGCTCGGTTTCTAGGACACTCATTAAATCAAATGGACCATCAAATCTGTTTGATAGTTCGTTAGATTTAGTGTTTGTCTTTAATCCTAAGTCTTTTAATCCTAAACTCTTTTAGAATTCGTATAGTCTTGAATTTATTGATCTACAACTTCTTTTTTGAACAAGTTTCTATCACTAAAGGGGTATGATCACATTGGAAGCGTGTATGTGCAGGTGCATGTCAGATCGTGCATGAGCCAAGAAACAAAATCTGGAAAGAGCAATTGAAACACGTTGTGACTTGTCTCTAGCTGCTCACACTGAACGCAACCAGCAAGTGCACGCGTTCAGTGTGAGTGTTCACATTACTCTTTCCAGATTTTGTTTCTCATCAGCGCGCTTGGTCATGCATGACCACGCACGCGTGCGCTTGCACATGAACGCATCCAATGTGATCATATCCTAAGGATGACTTACAAACAATTTTCGGCATGTCTGCTGGCTTTATATATCTGCATCACTTTTGAGTTCATCCACATCATGGTTCAATGCCACTGAGAAAATGAACACAAGTTGAACTATCCAGGCTGCTGTGATGAATTAGGGCCAAGACCCGGTTTCACCAACCTTGATCAAATATAGCCTAGCCATGGTCAATTAGACCATAGTCAAAATTTGACCACTCGTTCAAACATACAACTGTTCCACCAACCTCGGTATTGATCAAAACTCCGTCGGTAAAATCTGAACATGGTCAACTCTTGTAGCTGTACTTTTCTGAAGTTGGCCAACATGTTTGCTGGCTTGCTATCGGCTACATCTGATTTTTATGGATGGAAATTACTGAGATATTGCAAATTTTCAAATGCTAATGAATTAATAATTATTATTAAACGAAAATCCAAATTAAATTCTGTAATATAGTTAATATAGTAACACCCCATGATATTTAATATCAGTTTCGCTGCTCATATTCAGAGGGTAATTTGCGCTGAATGCTCTTTTTACTTTACCGTCAGGCCGTCAAAAATTCAGATTACTGTACTTTTTTCTGTAAGCACTGTACTGATCTTTCTTCATATTCATTATTTCGGAGCGGGTCCCCTGGGCCCCCTTCTTATATACGCCCCTGGCACAGACGTGTTGTATAGTCACACATCTACATTAATTTATAATAATATTTCAAATATGTATTCAATTGAATACTTTCGTACAAAGAGATTTACAAATCACCATCATTTTTGACAATTTTTCACGATCAAAAGAACATTCCAATTCTAATGAGATACATTGAAGCAGCAAGGTTGATCTAAGGATTGAATAATATAGGCCTACTGTGTAATAAAAGAGCAAAGCAAATATTTTTCAAAATCTTCCTTTATTTTCTATACTATAATAATTTACTAATTAAAAGATTCCGAGAACAAACCTAATAAATAACTTACTAGAACTAAATTCAATCGCACTAAAAACTTTGAAATTTTTCATTGCGTCAAAAACATATGGAAACCTACAAACAAGCAAGGAAATTGATCGAAACCAGTTTTTGACCGTGTTCAAATAATTTGATCGCCCGTTCGGCGGCAGTCAAACTAAACTATTGGTTTGACCGTGGTTAAACTTAACTGGTGTTGGTGAAACTAATTATTTTTTATTTGACCAGCTGATAGACTTTAACCATGTTCAAATGCCTTGACCAAGGTTGGTGAAACGGGGCGTGAGTGTTTTTCAGGTGTTTTTGCGGTGGACGACTAGGCAGGGCAGGAAAATCTCCAATTGGCTGATTATCAGCTGATTGGGTTGGCGTTCGGGAATCAGCTGATAATCAACCAATCGGAGAGATTCCTGCCTGCCTACTCGTCCACCGCCAGTGCAAGAACGCTTCATATGCATTGGCCCTAATTTACATTAATTTATAATTCATTGAATTGAATTTTAAGTTATTGCAGTTCAATTAGTAGACTAGATTTTCATCACCTCATAATTTTGCTAGCTTGAAATGTTGGAAACATGCCCTTGTAATTTACTATATTCTAGGAACATCAACTCTCGCAACATTAAGACTCTCTTTCAAGATATACTCTAATCAAAATTCATAAATTATTTGTTTCTTCTTCCAACAAGGTATTCTATCCGAAGAATGTATATACTGAAGAAAGTGAAGTGGAGTTGGAAGACCTGAAAAATGCAATTGATCATATGGAAGTTTCCGACTCTATTCTTGTATTCAATCTCCTCAAACAGAAAAATGTTGGTGAGTATGTAACAGTTTGAAATTTGGGTGCATGATTAGCATTACTTGTGTAATGCTACTTTTCAACTTTCTAGATTATTCCTATCAATTTTTTGATCAAAATTACTAATTGTCATTTGTGCAACAGAAATAATTCGTTTTACGGAATTTGGAACTCCTCATTCAACTGGCTTCAATCGTCCTTCAAGATTTGAACATCGTTAGTAGTAGAGCACAGAAGAGTAAAACATATTAATTTGACTAAATTTATCCACTTTATCCTATTGTATCACAATGGAAGCTGTAAATTATTTTTCCAATAACAATCACACCCATATAACTCAAGTCCTAAGGAATTTGCATTTATTTATTTAGCGTATGTCAGATACAAAACACATATAAAGCTAATGAGTCTCAAATGTCTACATATTATACACTATATATTTTCAATTCTTTGAGATGTTGTGTAGTTTTCGGTCAGGAGATCATAAGTTTGTCTGACCGCCATCATTTGCTAGTCCATTTAGTGTTACCCAATGTGCACTATGGAGGCGAACTAGCAAATAAGGAATTTGCATTAACCGATTTACAGGATGGGGCAGAACCGATTGACGAGTTTGGAAGGGTTATAAGTGAAGAACCGTTCAACTTAGAAAAACCTTTTTAATGGGTTCAATTCAGTTTGAAATCTAGTTTTTATTGTTAATTTTTTTTTGGAAATTATATCAGCTAAATGGCAGCCATAAGCAGCAGTACACTGATGTAGCGTATTTTTGAACTTTTAGAACGCATTTTGGTACACTGTGATTGGTAAGGCTCTTCTCTGATTCGCTCCTTTAGTTCTTCCAAGGTGTGTGAGCGATCTTTGGAAACTTTATTTTTGAGTTAATCTCGTACAAATCGTATATGCTTAAATCGGGTGAGCGTGCTGGCCATAATTCTTCAAGAATGGCAACATCACCATCATTGTCACCTCCCAGCGTTATGTGACAATGCTACAAACGATTCTGCGCCTCAAATTGGAAGAACTTGCTGAGGAACATGACTTGGGAGAAATATGGTTCGGCTACAGCCCACACAGGGCGCATTTCAATGAATGTGTTGAGACAAATTTTCCCAGGGTGGCTTATCTTACTAAGGGTGGACTTGAGGTGGCCGGCACGCTCACCTGAATTAAACATATGCGTTTTTTTCTATGGTGTTGAATCAAAAATAAAGTTTTTAAAGATCGCCCACACACCTTGGAAGAACTAAAGGAGCGAATCAGAGAAGAGATCTGGCCTTACTAATCGCAGTGTGCCAAAATGCGTTTTAAAACTTCAAAAATACGCTACATTAGTATATGGCTGCTTATGGCCGCCATTTAACTGATATAATTTCCGAAAAATTAACAATAAAAACTATATTTCAAACTGAATTGAACCCATTTATGCTAGGGCCACACGAGCGCACAAAGTGCGTCCGTTGCAACTTACTATTTGACGTTCGTTGTAGAAATACATAGAAGTGAATTGGTGACAACAAACGAAAGTCGTAACACGACAACACAAGTAACGGAAGTCGTATTTTATAAGGTGATTTATGAACTGCGCAGAAATGCTACAACGCACGTCGAGACATGAAAAAGTTATTGCTCCGTCTGGTTCCATTGCGTAAAGCCAACTGACGTTGACGCACCACACTCAACGCTTGTGTGGTGTCATTGGCGACGGCCGCAAAAAGTAAGTTGCAACGGACGCACTTTGTGCGCTCGTGTGGCCCTAGCCTAAAGAGTTTTTTTGTTTTTTGGCTAGCCTAAAAGTTGAACGGTTCAGTATTTATAACTCTTCCAAACTCGTCAATCGGCTATGCCCCACCCTGTAGAACACCTCATTTTATTGTAGTAATGGCAACCATAAGTTTTAAATCTTCCAAATAATTCATATTTAGGCCTATCATACGTTGAACATGAACCTCTTCAATTTCAATAGCAAACTACAGAAGAGCAAAATATGATATAGCTTTGACTATTCTCAATTGAAATGTGTAGAGTTCTGAATTGGCTTAGGTTAGGTCGAATCATTTCAGCCGTCATTCGTTTCTTTCAAATAAATTTAATATTTTCAATTGTCAACAGATTTACCCAGGGAAGTGCTTCAGGATCTCCTGGAACTGATTTGCTTCTACAATGAGGCAGACAAAGAGGAAGAGAACCTGATTGAAGAGCGCTGGTACAAACAGGGAATTGCTGATCGTAGTACGCAGCGCAAAACATGGAAGTAAGTTGGTTTGTAATTTCTATAAAGAGAATTTGTTGTTGATTTCAATGCCCTTTCATATTTTTCTATCAGTTGTTGAGTAGGTTTATCACAGATTTGTGACATGGAGGTACTGAGTTCGATCCCAGGTCAATATTATTGAATACGATACAATATATTGAACTCTTCCATAATGAAATAGAAACACAATGGCTCAGTTGCACAAAAGCCTGTTTACTTTTAAGTTAATCATGATTTAATTCTACAAGAGCCAATCAGAGAAGGTTTTTCTGAGAAGAAGAATTCATTTATTCAAGTTTGAATATTACTAATTTTTTTCTTGATATAAATGTCATAATCAGAGAAGGTTTTTCTGAGAAGAAGGCTTCTCTGATTGGTTCTCGTGGCATTTAATCGGGATTAAAAGTTAACAGACTTCTGTGCAACCGGGGGAATATGTTTTATTTTCTACTGGAAATGTTCTAGTTTTATAAAACCAGGGTTTTAATCTAAGACATATTTAGTTGAAGGTTGAGAAGTTGAATTTCATTAACTAAAGATGATGCCTTGAATATCGAGACCCTGAGTTTTGTAAATAAATCTAGTAGAAAAGACAACATATTATTGTGTTTAATATAAATAGAAATAAAAATCTCAGTGCCTTTGAATTTTTTTTGAATTATTCTATCACAACATGTTTCAACATTCATGCCATTTTTAATTGATTTGAAGTAAATACTGCTGGAAGATTCTTATTTTTGATTATATGTTTGTGTATTCATATGGTTTTATGAACTAGGACTGTAAATTTTGGATTCAAATTTGCATGATTCTATCAAAAATGGGGTTATTGGTGTCTAATTGAATTAAGTTTATTATTTTATTAAGTTTATTACATTGTGTTTAAGTATTATAGTTGTTTGTGTAAAACAACATTCATTGTTTTATATTGATTTATTTTGTAAACCTATTCAAGATTTAATATTACTAACTTTTTTCTTGATACAAATGTCATTACCTCTCATCAACCAAAAACTTTTAAGTGCCTCTTCTATGTGGTTATGAATGTTTTAGAAAACCATTTACTACTCATTTTATGAATGTTACGCCATTAATACAAGCTCTCGATTTAAGCTCATCAACTCTAATATTTGTTTTTGAATTAATTGAATATAGCGTGATGTCTTCAAGTGGTATGCGCTGTCCTAGCTAACTTATAATATCAGGTGTTTCAAAATGAATGACACCAAGCTCACAGTCACGAGTTATATAATAATATCAAATCAAAGAGAAACTTAATCAGTTCTTCATAATAGCCTAAAAGTGTTCCATGTGATCACCATTTGTCACTTGGAACATTTCAAGATGATATACGAGTTCTTCCCAAAGTTTGATGATAGATGCAAAAACTTTTTCAGTCCTTTTTCTTAATTCGGGAGTGGAGGTACAGATTATTTAAAGGTGCGTACAGATATACGCGCCTCCAACACGCTCCGCAATCGCTCCGATCATGAACGTCACGGGAGATGTTAGCTCTTCTCGCGTTCCACTCTTGCTCCCCGGTCGATCATTAATCGCTCTGCTCGAGTGACGTTCGATTGCGGAGCAGAGCGAAAGTCTGTACGCACCTTAGGACACACAGTCCTAAATAAACCCCCCAAATATAGAGATCACATGGCGTTAGGTCAGATGACCATAGATGCCATGTGAAATAAGCCCTTTCATTTAGTCCCTTACGACCAAATCAAGGTACTGTTATGCCAGTAATGCGGCGCACCAATTTGTTGGAAGATGATGTTCTCTGGTTCACCATGTGTCAGTTGAGGGAAGAGCCATGCTGTAAAGTATCCAGATAAGAAGTACCAGTTACAGTCGCTTCACAAAAAAACGTATAATTTCCACGAGGATGCGATACAAAAAATGCTTAAAACGTCCTCAAGTACTTGAAAATAACACTGCTGTCAAAAACAAAACTGGTTGATTTCCTCTTTCATTGCTGTATGACGTGGGGCTGTAAGTTTCATGTCTTCTTCTTCTGGCTTTACAGCTCGATGTGAGCTTTAGCACAGAGAAAAAATAGCGTAAGTAGATATCCCATGGTATAGGGCGTTCATGTCGCAACTTTTACTGTTATCTCAAGCTGATTGTCCACGTAGTTCTTTCCTGTGAAGCTTTATGACGCTGATAGTCTCTCATATTGTGCCGTTCATACACTCTTACCCGGTCAAAACAGTAAAAATCGACAATAATCGGCTTGAGATAACAGTAAAAGTTGCAACATAAACGCACTATACCATTGGATATCTACTTACGCTATTGTTTCTCTGTGCTAAAGCTCACATCGAGCTGTAAAGCCAGAAGAAGAAAACATGAAGCTTACAGCCCCAAGTCATACAGCAAATGAAAGAGGATATCAAACATTTTTGTTTTTGATAGCAGTGTTGTTTCTAAGTACTTGAGCACGTTTTAAGCATATTTTGTACCACATCCTCGTAGAAATTATATGTTTTTTTTTACCATGGGATATCTACTAATGCTATTGTTTCTCTATGGCTTTAGCCTCTCGCACGAGAGCCCTCCACACATCACGGTCACATGCCTTTCGTCTCCATGCTCTTATCCCCATCTTCTGGAGATCATCCTCCACTCCATCGGTTGCGTGGTCTCCCCTGTCGTCTTCTGCCTTCCATCCTGGCCTTATAAATTGCTCTTGGCATTCGATGTTCTACCATTCTCTCAACATGACCAGCCCAGCGCAATCTTTGTGGTTTGATAAAACGGACCACATTCTCACCTCCAAGAATTTCATTTCTTTGTTCGATATTCTTCTCCACACTCCATTGTCGTTGACACCCCCATAATGCGCCTGATAATTTTTCTTTCAAAAAAATCTTAGTTTAGAGGCATCAACAGCAGTGACATTCCATGTTTCTGAGCCATAAGTGATTATTGGTCGGATCAGCGTTTTGTAAATTTTCAGTTTGGTTGCCCTAGATAGAGACCGAGAGGTGATCAATTTAATTAGGCATAATATGCTCGATTGCCAGCTATTACTCTCTGCTTTATATAATAATAAATAATACATGGTGTTTCAGAGAAACGGGAAATTTTGAAAGTTAAATAATTTCAAGTAAAACAAATATTTAAATAAAGTTTTTCATATCATTCAATATTAAAAATAATGCCATTTTAGAGTAAATAATACCATAACATTCATTTTTTGAAGATGACATCTTGCAGGTATTTTCCTTTTCTACGCAAACATTCCTGTAGTCTCTCCATCACTTTGTCCATGCATGGTTTGACGTAACAATACAACTGGAATTTGAAATCGCTTCTCGAATCTTGGCTTTCAATTCTTCCGTTTTTGTAGAATTGAAAACCAAGATTCGAGAATCGATTTCAAATTCCAGTTGTAATGTTACGTCAAACCATGCATGGAAAATGTGATGGAGAGACTACAGGAATGTTTGCGTAGAAAAGGACCATACCTGCAAGATGTCATCTTCAAAAAATGAATGTTATGGTATTATTTACTCTAAAATGGCATTATTTTTAATATTGAATGATATGAAAAACTTTATTTAAATATTTGTTTTACTTGAAATTATTCAACTTTCAAAATTTCACGTTTCTCTGAAACACTCTGTTTTATAACATGTTGAAACTTCGTCATTCATCAAAATGAAACACTCGCCATATTAAATAACAGGTAGATTTGAAATTGTATTTTTGAGCTAAACAGTGTTGAATTTCGTAATTTCTCAGGGACAACAACATAGCCGAGTCAATATTCCAAAGCCTGGACCCTCCAGACAGCAAGTCGTATTCGGCCATTATTTCCGGTATGACCTCCCACGGCCAGCTGGAAGTGGCTTGGAGGTATTTCGAGCAGGCCAAATCGCAAGGCGTCACTCTGTCATCTGGTGTCTACAATGGACTCATTCGAAATGCCATCTTCGTCAAGGAGGACTGTGAGGCCAGATGGGCCTTGATTATGGTTAGTCATCACAGATATTTACTCTTTTTCATAAAAAAGACGACAGAATGCTTTTAAGATAGGCATTCTACCTTTAATGTACGTCATATTTCACTAATAACTATGGAGTTTCACTGTGTGCGATTTATATTTTTTGATTTGCTGAAGATGTTAATAAATTCAATTGTAATGGTTTTATTGACCGAGCGAAGTGAGGTCTAAGGCCGGCCACAGAGCTCGACCGACCGTCAGTACGTCAGTAGCGCTTGTCTTTTCCATTGATATTCGATGTATCCGTATAGAGCAGGACTGACGGCACGCATGAGCACGGTCAGGACCATGCGTTTTATACAGCATACGAAGACCATCGGTCGAGCTCGTGCGCATCCGTTCCATCGGTCGACTGACGCGCTATTGAGCCAAATAGAAGCTTTGAGAGCTGTACTGATCAGTAGCCTGATCGCAACATAATCAATGATGAATTAATTCAATTAATAGTGTCATATTATAATTCAGAGTTTATCTATACATTTCTTCAATCATTTCTAAATTTTTTATTGAAAAAATCATATATTATTAATATTATCTACATTTATTTGATCCTTAGCTCAAAGTGACTGCAAGTATTCCCAATGGTGATACTAGAAATAACACATCAAATTTTCTGATGGACATTCTGAGGTAGTTGAAAAATGTATCATCATCCCCAAGCAATGATGCATATAATAGTTCCTTTGAAGTGCTATATAAAAATTCCCTTTGAAGTGCTCTTTAGGCGACCATCTGTTGAACTTTTAATCTTTAGTTTTCGAAGATAATAAGCTGCAATTAAACAATCTGTAGAGGCAAAAGATTGAACAACATACGGTATGCAGATGACACTATTGTGTTTGATGACTCCATTGAAGGTCTGCAACAGCTGATGGACAGAGTGGTGGGAAAGAGTTCGCAATATGGTTTAGAAATCAACACTAATAAGACGAAGCTCATGGTAATAAGCAAGGAGAATGTAGGTGGAGTACAATTGTTTATTAATCAAAATGCAATAGAAAGAGTCTCACACTATAACTACCTGGGTACCATCATCAATGAGAAATGGAATAACACACAAGAAATAAGATGCCGCATAGAAAAAGCAAGAGTTGTCTTCAATAAATTGAGTAAGGTGTACAAGAGTCACGACCTTACTCTATTAACTAAATTGAGACTATTGCGTTGCTATGTGTTCTCCGTTCTGTTGTATGGGGTAGAAGCATGGACCCTCACAAAAGAAACAATGGTAAAGATTGAAGCTTTTGAACTCTGGCTGTACAGAAGAATGCTGAAAATATCCTGGACGCAAAAAGTTACTAATCAAGAGGTTCTCAGGAGAATGAATAAAGAACCGGAGCTCCTGAATACCATTAAAAGTAGAAAACTCCAATACCTCGGCCACATTATGAGAAATAGCTCAAGATACAGACTTCTGCAAGAGATCCTTCAAGGAAAAATCAACGGAAAAAGGGGACCTGGCAGAAGGAGAATTTCATGGCTGGCAAATCTGAGGCTATGGTTTCACCAGTCATCTGCAGAGCTGTTCCGTAGCGCCGTCGACAAAATCAGGATAGCCATTATGATCGCCAACATCCGAAACGGAGCAGGCACGTGAAGAAGAAGAAGAGGCGTCCGTTTTGTGAATCAGAAAAACTTATGTATGGTCAGGATGGTGGATACGCACTGACGGTCGGTCGAGCTCTGAATGTGTAAAACTGATCCATCGATGCGTACGGTCAGGATGGTACATACGCACTGACGGTCGGTCGAGCTCTGTAACCAGCCCAAGATTCAAGTCGACGGTTTGGCATTTCTCTTAATGTTTGAATGTTTATATGTTGCGCATTTACGGCGAAACGCGGTAATAGATTTTCATGAAATTTGATAGTTATGTTCCTTTTTAAATTGCGCGACGACGTATATACAAGGTTTTTGCATTTCAAGGATAATATAAAAGGAAAAAGGAGCCTCCTTCATGTGCCAATATTGGAGTAAAAATCAGACTGTAGAATTATTCATCATAAATCAGCTGTTTAGTGGAATATAATACTACCCGTTCAAAAACATCGAAAATCTTGAAAATGTATATTTCTATCAACATTAGTAGACAGTTGACTATAATACTACCCGTTCAAAAACATGGAACATCTTGAAAATGTATCTTTCCATCAACGTTGTAGACAGTTGCAGACAGACCTGATAACAGCGCTCACACTCACATTCCGGGACGACACGTTACGGTACGGTAGGACAGAAAGCTCTATGTTTATTTAGGATTTTTTCTAGATATTTTAAATTGATAAATTATTCATTAATTTTTGAGAAAACATAACAACAGATCAATGTAACTTACTGAGCGTGAGGTCTTCTGTTAACAGAACTACTAGTATGTACAAAACATGAAAAAAATAACCACAATCAACTTGAAAGAACTCACTTTCCACTCACAGAGACTCAATTCTTTGTGGAGTGTTTAAATGAATTTTATTAATTTTTATTACGTTTTTGTGAATAAAAAGCTATTTATTTAAAGCACTCACACAGTGAGTTATTAATTCATTTATTGTAAAATATCTGACTGCTAGTCGTTTTTTCTAATAGCAAAAATAATAAGCAGAATGATGGAAAACAACATTGAAGAATTCTATTTATTTCATTTGAAATGCTGTAAATCACCCCAAAGACTTCTGCTACTGCAAATATAGATAGCAGGGTTAACAGCAAGATGGAAATTTGATGAGAGCTACTATTCAAAAATTATTTGCCAGCACGGGAATCGAACCCGATACCTCCTAATTGTTAGTCAGGTATGCTTGCCCAAATTCTCAGTGTTTCATGGATTGTAATAATATTAGTTTATAATTCAGTGCTTCATCCTTCTAAAATCAAAATTTCCAGTTTCTCCATTTCGGACTTACAATTGGTCTCAAATTCTTAGCAGTAAAAATATAACCTATGTTTTGAAAATTTCACTATTTATAAAATTTGGGAGTAAAGCAGATTTTGGCTAGGCCTGCTGCTCTCGCCCAGTCATACCTATATCTACACTATGAACATAGATGTGGAATTTATCCATATAAGGTGAAATGAAAGAGACGTTGACATTTCACGATAATTGTCAATTGTCTCATTTCACCTTTATATCTATACTAGTAGTTCTGTGAACAGTAGACCTCGCGCTCAGTAAGTTACATTGACCTGTTGTTATGTTTTCTCAAAAAATTAATAAATAATTTATCAATCTAAAATGTCTAGAAAAAATCCTAATTAAACATAGAGCTTTCTGTCCTGTCGTACCGTGACGTGTCGTCCCGGAATGTGAGTGTGAGCGCTGTTATCAGGTCTGGCTGCAACTGTCTACAACGTTGATGGAAAGATAATTTTCAAGATGTTCGATGTTTTTGAACGGGTAGTATTATAGTCAACTGTCTACTAACGTTCATGGAAAGATACATTTTCAAGATGTTCGATGTCTTTGAACGGGTAGTATTATAGTCTACTAGACAGCTGATTTTATGATGAATAATTCTATAGTCTGATTTCCACTCTAATATTGGCGTATGAAGGAGGCTCCTTTTTCCTTTTATATTATCCTTGAAATGCAAAATTTCCAAAAAAAACTTGTATATACGTCGACGCGCAATTTAAAAAAGAAAATACCCTTCAAACTTCATGAATATCTATTACCACTTTTCGCCGTAAATGCGCAACATATAAACATTTAAATATTAAAAGAAATTCCGAACCGTCGACTTGAATCTTAGACCTCACTTCGCTCGGTCAATGAACATAGATGTGGAATTTATCCATATAATGTGAAATGAAAGAGATGTTGTCAGTTCAAGATAATTGTCAATTGTCTCTTTAATTTCACCTTTATATCCATTATTATGATTTGTGATTACGGTATATTGATAAATACAGTTATTTTCAACACTACCAAGGATGATATCCAGTACAATTTGTGGCTTTTTATGCTTGTAATACATTTGCATGGGAATCTCTCCCACTCAGTTCCAGAGTTCTAATTTTATTTCTTCAACCAATGTCATTATCAGTTTTGAACTATTTTCGACGACAAAGTTAGTCTAATTACAATAACTTTTATAAAATTAGACTGTATTGTCGTCAAAAATATTTCAAAACTGATTATTAACTTGCAGTTAATCATGGGTGAAATAGATGAGCAATGTAATTAGTTGTGTTGATTATGTACTATGTACATATTCACCATGTGTCTTTGGATGGGCACGTCAAACTGTCGGTACCGGCTGAAGTATGACATTTGTATGACCCATTGACAACTAAAATTTTGGGTAAAAGAATTGAGACGGCGCCGCGCTACCTGTGCACTGGGCTATCGTTCCAAAAAGGTGCATCCTCTAACTCTCGACTAGCATACTTTATTGTCCTCTGATTCCGCTTCATTACTCTCATTAGTTTCTTGAAGGCAATTCTAGCTGGTAGCACCAACTTATCTATTACTTTGCACCTTACATCTGTTACTTGTATTTTCTGCAATAATTATTGAATGTTAATCAATGATCAACTTGCAATAATTATTGAATGTTAATCAATGATAACCATAACTTGCTCACAAGCTGTATACAAACCAACTTGAGTTACATACAATTCGATACTTATTGAACGTACGATTTTTTTGGTGTTCTTTCAAATTCTATTAGATTGAACACAACTTGGCAAACATATGATGTGTATCATCTGCTTGTCAAGGCCCATTCAATCTCGTAGAATTTATAAGGACGGCTAACAAATGTACGTCTAAAAGCACTACCTCCGTAAACAAAGCCGTAGTGCATTCGTGTGACGTCAGCACAGGTAGGGCTTCTACACCAATAAAAACACTATAGCTGATATAGATCAGCTGAAATCAACAAATTTTTATTTATACGAGCCCTACCGTACACCAATAAAAATTTGTTTGATTTCAGTTGATCTATATCAGCTAGTGTTTTTATTGGTGTAGAATCCCTACCGTACACCAATAAAAATTTGTTGATTTCAGCTGATCTATATCAGCTAGTGTTTTTATTGGTGTAGAAGCTCTACCTGTGCTGACGTCACACGAATCCACTACGGCTTTGTTTACGGAGTTAGTGCTAACTCGATGTGGGCTTTACACACCACGTACGTTTGACTAAATTTGTACTTGTCATCGATAGTAATGTGTGCGTTTATCCAATCACTGTATGCTACCACTGGTTTACAGCTGAAAGTGCCTTCAAGTAACCACACTGGTCCACCAATATAGATAGATAGATAGAAAATGCCTTTATTCAATATAAATCAAAATAATAAGACTACAATCATGTTACAAAATAAACAATTA
Organism: Nilaparvata lugens; assembly: GCF_014356525.2. Lineage (NCBI taxonomy): Eukaryota > Metazoa > Arthropoda > Insecta > Hemiptera > Delphacidae > Nilaparvata > Nilaparvata lugens. The sequence goes on from NC_052504.1 coordinate 93,362,932, forward strand.
AAAATTATATAATTAAGATAATGATGTGCTAAATAAAAAACATGAGACAAAAAACTTGACATAACCATAAAGGTTGTCTGCCAGAGTTGGTAGGCCCATTCTACAAAAACAAAGGGAATTCGAAATTTTGTGAAAACAATTATTGGAAACCAAACAAAGAAAAAAAAATAAAGAACCTGCTACATAAACAACAAATACATCAATGAAGCTGAACAAAATGAAATAAATACTACTATAATGCCTCAGTAATTTTCCTTTTTATATTTAATAATTAAACTCCCTAATCATTTCATTTCTAATACTAACTGCCCTTTCCACATATCGCGCTAAGAGACTCCACTCTTTTCCATTTAACCACTCCATCATCTCTATATCATTTAATACATTCTTCCCCAGAAACATTTTACGTAACCCCACTAAAACAGGACATACTCCTAGGAAATGCTTTATGTCTTCTCTTTGCCTCAAATTACACATAGAGCAGAGCCATTGAGATTCTCCCCTCCCGCGCCCAAAATTTAAATTTAGTCCATCAATATATTGGAAACCTCAACAATAGACCACGAAAATGTCGAAATTCAACAACAATAGGTAACCACTGAAGGGTCTCTGGAACCTCTACCTGTCCATCCATTGTTTTCGACGGCCCCGTCCCATTTCCCTTACCCAAAATTTTATATTCAAGCCAGGTGGGACCTTCCCGCAAGGGACTCCCCACCATACCAATTAACTTTTGAATTTAACGGTTGATTTTTGCAGGAACTGTTGAAAGAGTTACCAATTAACTTTTGAATTTAACGGTTGATTTTTGCAGGAACTGTTGAAAGAGTTACCAATTAACTTTTGAATTTAACGGTTGATTTTTGCAGGAAGTGTTGAAAGAGTTACCAATTATCTTTTGAATTTAACGGTTGATTTTTGCAGGAACTGTTGAAAGAGTTACCAATTAACTTTTGAATGTAACTGTTGAATTTTGCAGGAACTGTTGAAAGAGTTGAATGATAACAAGGTGCTACCAAATGTGGGTACTTTGAACTCAGTAATGGAGGCCCTGGCTGATATGGCTAATTACACTGCTACTCGAGAAATCGCCCTCAGAGTTATGGCTGACTTCAAACGCATCAACATAAATCCGTCACTGGCAACATACTATCATCTGTTGAAATTATTCTGTCGTGACAGTAGGTCTTCACATTTTTATGGTCTTCAAGTTTCTTGAGTAACTGAATAGCCTTGATGAAGGCTGTGCAAAGGCTAAAAATAAACTTTCTACTGGTGATATTTTACAACGTTTTTCGATTTTTATACTATCAAGCTATCAAAATGAAAAAGTTTTCTCAGGAAATAGTTATTTGTGCAACTAGTGCGCAAAGTAACAGTTTGCTGCACCAAAAGAAACGTTTACGCACGAGCCGTAGGCGAGTGCGGAATAATGTTTTCATGAGTGCACAAACGAACTTTGCGCACGTATCTCACATTAAATTTTTCCTACAGTTACCATTGAATATGAAAAGTGGGTAATCATGGGTAAAATTCCCTGAAATCCATCAAATGTTTTTGTGTAATTTTATTATTAATAAAAACCTTAATTTATTTAAAATTTAATAATAATAATAATTAAATTAATCAAGGCACATAATGGCAAGGCAACGCCATTCTCCACTGTCATATTATAACGTGGACCACAGTCAGTGTTACCAACTTAATTTTGATTTTCCTGCACTGGTGCTCCATATAACCTACTATTTTGCGTTGTCATGCTGCAAATCTGGAGTACGCAAAGTAATACTTTGCGCATTAGAGCGGAAAAGTGATTCTTTGCGGCCTGCAATCAGTGCAGAAATGCTCACTTTTCAAGGTATCTGTAGGAAAACATTTTTTTCCGATCATCACTTTTTGAGATATAAGCGCCCAAAGTTTAAATTTTTTGGGACAGAACATTTCAAATTAGGTAAGAGATAAATCCATGATATTTAGAGGATAGATTCTTCATGGTATTGTTGATTTAGTAAAACAAAAATTTTCTGAAACTATCAATTTTTGAGAAAGTTATTCAATTTACCAAAAATGACCAAAAGTAACTCAACTAAAAGTTATTTTTGGTCATAACTCAACTAAAAGTTATTTTTTGGTCATTTTTAGTAAATTGAATAACTTTCTTTCAAAAATTGATATTTTTAGAAAATTTTTGTTTTACTAGATCAACAATACCATGAAGAATCAATCTATCCTCTAAATATCATGTATTTATCTCTTACCTTATTTGAAATGTTCTGTCCCAAAAATTGACACTTCAGGCGCTCATATCTCAAAAAGTAATGATCGAAAAAAAATGTTTCCTGAGAAAACTTTTTTATTTTAATAGCTTGATAGTATACAAATCGAAAAACTTTGAAAAATGTCGCCAGTAGAAAGTTTATTTTTAGCCTTTGCACAGCCTTGTGGTAGTTTGTTGTATTTTTCAACTGGAGTTATGATTTCAATATTACATTCTAAGAAGAAAAACGAAATCACCAAATATATGACAATCTTCAAAAATATTCAAAATTCACGACAAATATTGTTATAGAGAATTTTTGTAATTGAAGTATACTTATTAACGGACTTGAAATTAAATGAAAATCATTCAGTATCCTGATTTAGTAGCTGAGGGTTGAGGGTTAAGTGTAAGAGAGGGCCGACTGCGCCCTAACTTCGCCCTCCCAGGTATAAAATAAAGGCAATCATTCTATTCTATTGTATTGTTTACAGTGCTGAATGATTTTGTTCCACTTTTTGGGTGGCTCGTTGGAGTAAGTGATAACGCGCCAGTCTAATAATAATCAAGAGAACCCGAGTTCGAATCTCGACCGGGGCAAAAAGTTTTTGACCACAGCACAATCACATTGATACGGCTACCCCGTCTTTCGGAGGAGACGATAAGTCGTCGGTCCCGCCTACCTAAAAAGTAATCGTCATCTCTCATCATTCATCCCTCTCACTCATTACCCACGCACAAGCCTAAGAGCTTATGTGGGCATCACCCTCAGTATTATTAAAATTATGATTGCAGTAGGCCTATTAAGACAGAGTGAATGTAACTTTAGTGAATTTAATTTTTTGTCAATGTGATTAAGCTTACAATGTGTATTTATATTTTATTGTAGGCTATACTGTTTGCAGAAATGAAAATTGTTTCTATTCTAAAAAGTATGAGAAATATAACTTTATTCTATACTGAAAAGGATTTCTCACTTAATATATTTATTATTTTCATTATGTTACACATAAAATAAATCTTCAAAACTCAACTGTCACTATACAGTATATCATGTTTTAAAATAATTGTGTATTTCTATGTTTTCAGAGTCTCGGCCAAATTCAATTCTAGCAAACATTATAAACGTTCTGGAGCATCAAGAATTATCGATCGTAGATGCCAAGGACACATTCTTCTTCACCCAGGCCATGGAAATATGCTGCAAGCAACTGTCCGATTTGGAGTTAGCAGATAGGATCGATAGATTGCTTCACACTGGAAACAACTACAATCTGATTGGCGATTCGATCAAAGAGTCGATTTATTAGTGAGTCAATTTCTATTTCTGTATGGTTAGGTTAAAGTCTTGAGCTGCGTACACATATTCGCGCTTCCAACCCGCACCGAGCACGCTCCTCCCTCGTACCGCCCTCGTACCATCATCGAACCACAGTCGCTCCGCCCATAACGGAAGATGTTAGATCTTCTCGCGTTCCCCGGTCGAACCACTCTTGCTCACCGGTCGATCATCAATCGCTCTGCTGGAGTGACGTTCGGTTGCGGAGCAGAACGAAAGTCTGTACGCACCTTTAGGGATACAGAGCTACATCCAACCGAGAAGTACAGCTCTGGACAGAAAGCGATGGAAAGCTGCCTGTCTACTAATCGAATGATTAAAGCTAAAGAAGAAGATGGTTAGATTAGGCGATTCTTTCAAAAGAGTTTATTTCTATTTCTTTATGGTTAGTCTAGGTTATAGTTGCTGCTAAGTTAGGTTAGGTTGTTGGTATTGTGAAGTCCACGTTATAATCGGTTCGTAATCTTTCTAAATTCAAAATTAATTGTTTCAAGTGTTTGTGTTTTGTTTCAATGTGAAAATTAGTGAAGAATTGAAAAGTCGCACATAACCTTTATTTGGACAATTATTTATTTTATGAAATTGGGATGAAAAGAAGTTTTGGACTGTAGTCTGTTTCTTTGTCCTTAAGTTGATTGTAAATGATAAATAAATAAATAATGGCAGTGGAGAAATATAGGAGAACAAAGAATAAAATCTCAGTACTTCGACTTTCTGATGGAATGAAGCATGCTCAAATGAAAAATGCAGGCGAGCGAAGCGAGCCCGCTGATCTCATTTCTGGATGATTCAGTCGGGGGTCCAGGGGGCGGAGCCCCCTGGCTAGACGGATATGGCAAGCGAAGCGAGCCTGACGGCTAGTTGTTAATAAACGATTTCAAGTCGTTCTATTCGATATTCTATTTTAGACAATAAGCCATCAAAATACCTATACTAAGAATAGCATGAAGGCGACCAGCATTTTCTATAAAATCAACAGCTTCCTGAATATTACCTTCCTCTTCACCAATACCTAGGAATACCTTATTGACCGTTGAATGAATAAAATCAAGCAAATTTCATAATAAAGGTGTAAATATTTATTTTACAGCCGGAACTACTTTCTGTTGAAGTGCGATCATGAAACGTTGGATGACTTCTTCATATTCTACGATAAACTTGTGCCAAACATTTATGTACCGGAGCCATTGGTAACCGAAGTAAGTTTGTTGAAATCCACTTTTTCAAATTTATTTATTTATTCTTATGGCATTTATTGGCAGAGAGATCCTTTCGGATGTTCTGCCTTGCCGTATTACCCAATGTCACTTCATATCAACACTCAAATTTATAGGTTATGTCTTGGGTTCTTCATGTTTTTTGGGTTCTTCACTTTGTCAAATTAATCTTCTTCAGTATCTACCTCTTGTAACACAGGATTAATTATTCTTTAGTGAGATCCACGTTATAATGGCAGTGTTTACTATCATTCAGCAAAGCGGATAGTACTATCTCTTTCTCGCTTTACTCTGTTGCCAGATCGTCTTTTAACAATGTAGAACTAGTAATAAATTAACAAAATATTTCATCTTAATTATGAAAATTCATTAAAATTATTGAAAAATATAATTTTTTGCTTAATAAAATAATATCGGGGCACCGAGCTTTGCTCGTTATTTTTATTTATTGATAAACAGAACAAAATTCTCTAAAATGATCGTGTTTATATTTCACAGCTGGCTATACGTCATCTTATGAATTTCGGGGATGCGATATTTTGATTTTTCACATACTCACTTTTTTACTATCCACAGCTGTTTCAGCCAAGGATGAATTAATCCTTTTAATGTCGTTCAGCGAGTTTTCCCAAGGATAAGACCTAGTGCAATCGAATCTTTATATCATAAACCTACTATGTTCTAAATTTTGTGAAAATATTTAAAGCCGTTTTCGAGATCCGTTAAACATAAATAACCAGATATAAAAAAATTGCCAGTTATAAAAATAACCAGATATAAAACTAACAAGATATAAAAATAACCATATATAAATACAGAAATTGCTCGCTTAATATAATAGGATAATAGATTATCAACTAGAATGAACAGTTAATATTACATCAATAAACCTGTATCAGCTACCGTCTATAGAAGGCATTGACAAGACGGAGGATCGGCAACGTTGTTCTCCTATCTTCCTCCATTGTCATTATAACGTGGACCTCACTAAACTCTCATTAACAGCAGATAGATTAGTAATTGATTACTGAACAGGTAGATTAAAGTTCTGTAAAAATTAGCAACATAGTTTATGGATTGAGCGTACTACAGAAAATTGAAGTAACTCATTATGTGCTCTTATTAAGTTGCGTACAGATATACGCGCCGCGAACATGTTCGCGGCGCGTAAATCTGTACGCACCTTTAAGAGAACACGCATAAGTGGGGTTTACATTACACACGTAAGGTGTGTAATTGGGGTGAGCGTTGACACACATGTAAGAACGTGTAAATTAACGATTTTTGGAAACTTGAATTCAAGTTTTCATAGCCTTAAAGTTAATAATTAAGAAATAAAAATTGGTTAAAATCGAATCAATCTTGAAGTTTCCATTTCTTCTTTATCTGCACCATACGTTTCTATTCACTTATTTTCATACATTGTAGATAGGGCGCGTCTATTCCGCTCATCTAAGACCGGTTTCCGAACTCGGGATTCAGCTAAGTTCTAGACGTTAAACAGCTGGTGTCAGAAAATTGGCTTTGCGAAACGGGGCATAGTCGTAGTTTTTATGATAATCTCTATTTTCGCATTTCTATAATTGGAAACGTTTTCCTTGACGAAATGAAACATTCCTGAACAATTCATAATAGCTTAAACCTTACACTATTTTCTCTTTATTTTGTGTTCAATTTTCTAGTTTTTCGAAAATTTAATCTAAACGTGACTAATGACTACGACTACGCCCCGTTTCGGAAAGCCAATTTTCTGACTCCAGCTGTTTAAAGTCTAGAACAGCTGAATCCCGAGCTCGGAAACCGGGGCCATAGTGGTCCCCATGAGACAATGTGTACGTTCTGTGTACAGTAAATTGTTCCAGTTCCAATCCTAAATTGTTCCATCACGTGACTAGTGCAAAATGTTCCCCCATGGAACGCCATTTCAAAATCTTTGGTTTAAGCTTTTGGCGCGCACATATAAAGTTGATTTACACTAAAATATGTCGTTTACTAGCTGCGTGAATGAAGAAAGGCTGTTTTACAAACCTACCGTCTAGAAAAGTGTAAATTCTTTAATTCCATTACTCTCAAATTTTTTATCGAGAAAATTCATTTAATGAATGGTTATCAAACATCATTGTTGGTTATGTATTCTATGCTATGCTATGGTAAACAAACTATCAGCGCATGCGCAGAGAAGCAAGCAGACTACAATAATTGACCAATGAGAGCTCAGATAGTTGGAACCTGTTGGAACTGTACCAGGTCGTAGAATTTACCACACTTCGACTGTGGGGCAAAAAGTTGGAACTGGAACAGGATTCTGGAACAGAATCTGTCAAAATTCCTCCCATGGAACGTGGAACTTTTTACTTGGTAAATTGTGAATCAGACAATTTACCACATTCCATGTACACAGAACGGGCCCAGTATAGCCTGTAAATAAGCGGGAAAATTGCGTCTGGTATAGAGAGTACTTGGGAAATTCATCATACTAGTTTTGTTCGAAAATTAGCATGGAAGCAGGCTAATTATTTTCTACTTTTTCAGGTTATCTTGAAAGCTATCGATATGAACGGAGCAAACCACCTTTACTCGAGAATTTGGTCGGATATAGTTCTATTCGATCAGAACGGGAGAGAAAAAATCATTAAATGTGATCCTGGAAAGTATGTACAAGAATCCGTCAGACGATGAGAAAATTCAATCAGAAATGGCGGACATCGCCGAAGCGATTTGGACTAAATTGGAAGAACAATCCAACAATGATCGCGTTGTGTCGCGAGCAGTTGAGTAAGTATTTAGCAAGTATTAAGTAAGTATTAGTAAGTATTTAGTAAGTAGTAGCAAGTATACCCCTGACAAAATGCTAAAATGATTAAATGCATAAATAAATATTTTAATTAATGACTATTTTTATCTCAAGATTATTTTTCGTCAATTTAATAATAATAAAAAATGCGACTACTGTTATAAAAACTGCGACTACGCCCCGTTTTGGAAAGCTAATTTTCTGACTCCAGCTGTTTAAAGTCTGGAACTTAGCTAAATCCCGAGCTCGGAAACCGGCCCTAATAAATTTTATTTCGCAGTAAACAGAAAGTACAAAGAAAAACTAATATTTTTTGGAGTTTTTATCAACTAGCCTATATCAATTTCATTTTCTTTGTATCTCATTAACTTGAAATTTCATTAAATTATTTGTATCTGCAAAGTTCTCGCAGTATCATTATTATAATTTTCATGAAAACGTTGCCACAAACCTCCTGAATTTTTTCCCACTAAACAAATCCGCATTTTTCCGGATATATAGAGTTATATCCTCTAGATCTCATGAATCACGAATCACGTTATATCATCAGTCACGGTTTGTTGATATGATTTAACTTTAATGAAAACTTTTATGAATTTAGTCAATTTCTCAAGTAGATAGGAACTATATTATAGAAACTAATGAAGGCTATATTTTTAGAGATCAGTTCTCATTTTCTTTGAATCTCATAAATTTCAAATCACTTCGTATTACTATCTGCAAAGTTATATTTTCATGAAAACTTTCATGAATTTAGCCAATTTCTCAAGTAGATAGGAACTATATAGACACAAATGAAGGCTATATTTTCAAAGATCAGTTGTCATTTCCTTTGAATCTCATAAATTTCTAATCACTCTGTATTACTTCTATCTGCGAAGTTATAATTTTCATGAGAACTTTTATGAATTTAGCCAATTTCTCAATTAGATAGGAACTAGGAACTATATAGAAACTAATGAAGGCTATATTTTTAAAGATCAGTTTTCGTTTTTTTTTTTTTTTTTTTTTTTGAATCTCATAAATTTCCAATCACTCTGTATTACTTCTATCTGCCAAATCATATTTTCATGCATAACTTTTATGTAACCTTTTCCTTTCCTAACCTAACCTAACCATGTGATTGCAGATTGAAAGGCAGCATGCTGGGCCACATGATGTCTGTGTTGTTGAATGCTGGTCGCTTTGAAAAATCGTGCGAAATACTGAAGAAATTGGACAAGGACCAGCAGACAGTGCTTGGCGTGCCTGACATCAGGTCTTTGCACAGTTTCATTGATGCCAGCCTCGAGAGAAACGATGCTACTAGAGCTATGGTAAGTGCTGAATCAACTGTCAATTTCTCCAAAGTAAAGCATATTTTTATCAAAGTACTTCTGTGAATATAATTTCATTTGTAATGATATTTAGTATTATGAGTAATGTACGCTACTTATCAACGTAAAGTAGTTCTGTATATCCTATACTATTAAGGTTGTGCATTCAATAATTTTTTTTCTTTTTCGAATCTATTGGACAGGTTCTTAGGACATAATCTATGTAATTGCAATATTTTTATCAGCTTCTGTTAGCTAACAATAGGGCTTCAAAAGTCACTTTTTTGAGGCAGATGGTACACATACCCTAAAAAAACTACTGGTCAGAAAAAATTGAGAAAAATATGCAAGTCTCCTCTTCAATATAGCAAAAATTACGTCAACTTTGTTTTTGAAAATCTAAAAAGAGCTGCTATGCTCGGGCAGCAAGTGAATAGTACAGCTGGAGCGATCTAGCGGAATTAGTTTGTCCCTAGAGCAAAGCGCTCCACGTTAATAATTTTGAATTTTTATATCATTAAAAAACTAAGCTGAGCCCAGTCGTTTATTTTATTTTTTTGTTCTAATCTACTGCCGCCTTTTAACCTTCCGGTAGTCGCGCCATACTCAATCACACGAGCAGTCGCGTGTTGTAATTTGTACAACATCCAATTTTCCTAATTTGTACAACATCCAATTTTCCAAGTGTTATGTACTCTGTTTATTGTCAAAACATACTGATTGTATAATTACTATTCACATCTTATTGGATTATTTTACGCCTATAAACATTTGGATGATTACCATTTCGTAGCCCAATAAGGTACACCAAGCAAAGCTATCAATTTTGTGTTATTGGTTCGTTTACAGTCCCCGTATACAGTCTTTCCCTATCATACTTATGCACTGTCCCGGCTGAACCATTGCTCGGTTGATACTGCAACTCAGTGGAGTGATGGGCAGAAACTTTTGGAATGCATAGGTGACTAATTCACTGACACCACCCCATTCAATAGTTTTGTGCAGCAAAAAAACCTACACTTTTGTACTTTTTACAACAGCGTGACTGCCGGAAGGTTAATCTAGTACTCAAGTCAGTTTTGCTCCGTTTCTCTTTTGTAATTCCATCCATTCATTTGTTATTTTGTTGATTTGCAGTGGTGTCTTCAGTACTGCTACGATGCTGGATTTGAAGAAACAAGCGAAATTGGTCTGAAAATTTATGAGAAGCTGCAACTCTCGGAGAGTCAACTTAGTCGCCTCACCAGTATTGTTGGAGAGGATGCATTACAAAAACATTAGAACTAGTCTACTTTTATACAGCCTTAATCGAAAATAGACCTTGACATAATTTGCTGTTCTTAATTTGTGTAGTTTTGTTTTCTCATAATCCTTGACCATTTAAAATAGGTATTCAAAATGACACAATCACAGAATTACAGAAATGATATTTCATAAACATTTATTTATGAAATAAATATTTTTATTTTTCACATATATTTTTTTATAAATCAACAAGGGTTTTATCATTAAGAAATCTGTTACAATATCTTATCCAAAGGATGCTTGGATCTCCTTTTGATTCAGATATACACGATTGTTTCAAAAAGGCAATAACAAGTTTTATGATTCAATAAAAATTGAATCATAAAATTGATTCAATAAAAACTGGATCATGATCTTGTTTGACTGCAGTTAACTATTGGCGAGATATAAATAACGCAATTATTTATCAAAGGTAGGCGATCTATCTTGAACCTAGAACCATAGAGAAACAATAGCGTAAGCAGATATCCCATGGTATAGGGAATTTATGTCGCAACTTTTACTGTTATCTCAAGCCGATTACTTCGATTATTGTCAATTTTTACTGTTTTGGTGGGGTGAGTGCGTATGAACGGCACTATTTGAGAGACTACCAGGGTCACACAGCTGCATAGGAAAGAACTACGTGAAATATCGGCTTGGTGGGGTGAGAGTGTATGAACGGCACAATTTGAGAGACTACCAGGGTCACACAGCTGCATAGGAAAGAACTATGTGAACTATCGGCTTGGGATAACAGTAAAAGTTGCGACATAAACGCCCTATACCATGGGATATCTACTTATGCTATCGTTTCTCTATGGTAGAACCCTGTCTTCAACGATGAAATCTATTTTATAAAAATTACAATTACGTTCAATTTATGGCCTCAGAAGACTTGTATATTCCCCTTTTCGTATTAAATTCGACAGTAGTCCGTCTGGTTCTTTCAATGTTCTGCAAAGATAAAATAAGCAGATAAATTAGAAAGATCTCGCAGTGCTTAAATATATTATTCTATCAAGCTCAAATAGTGCTGAATTGACACCATTGAAAATATACAGAGTGTTTATAGATGTTTTTGAAATTGAAATTCGTTCAGAACACTGACATGTTTTCCAATATAATTATAATTCAAATTATAGATGTATATCGATTGAAGCACAATAAACGTTATCAAGTACCAGTACCCTTTTTATTCTAACGTATTTATTTTTTCAAGATACAAATAAGCAATGAAATATGTACAATATAGAATTAACTGCAGATATATAAAACTTTTTATAAGATATATAAAACAGTTTATCAGAGATTGACAATGTGTAACAACCGAAACCGGTCTTTCTAAGTATAAATAAATCTGTGGTTTTTGACAATTCTTATTCAATTCAATTCTTATTGTCTTTGACAATATCTTAGTATTTTTATTTAATATCAATTATAAAAAATTCAATTTTTATCGGATATTAACTTACTCAACTCTCTAATGAGTTGTAACTAGTTGTGATTTGTTAAAATAAAAAAGGGGTACTTGATAACTTTTATTATATTTCGATAATTTTAGTAGTCAAAAATGAGTATGGATATCGATGTTGCAAATCTATAATTTTCATTTTATTTGACTTAGTTATATAAATGATACGTTATGAAAAAGCAACTAAAACAGTTTTGTCAACCTCATAAATATGTATCAATTTGACGGCCATTTGTCGCATAATATGGCACACACGTCTTCCCTGTCTTAAGGCAAGTAATGCCTTCTCATATTTTGAGTAGTGTTTCTTCAGTGCAAAATATAGAAGCTTGCTTAAGGGATGGCAATTAGAAGACTTGGTAGGAGACTGAACTTGTCCTTGTTAGAGAAATCTATGGGGAAGACTTTGGCCTAATGTTTCCCCTATTGGAATATTGAAGCACTCTTTGAAAAGACTCTTAGGCTCAACTCACACTACCTCGGCTCAAATCGTCTCTCGACCTTATGACTTTTTCGCTCATTGGCACTACTTCAGTTCCATGCTACTCTATTTTCTAACCATACTTTATTAAAAATATAATATTCCATTATTAATTTTATAATTATCAGACTAATTATTAGATTCATTCATCAAATGTAACAAATTTTATAATAATTATTATGAATATATTGTCTTATCTTATGATAAAACATCACTTTCATGAAACATGACCTCACTTTCATTGAAAATGCATGGTACTACGGTTGAGGCTCGACCAACATGTCGAGTCGACGCTCGACTCAGTCTCACAGTAGTGAGGTCGCGGAGACTGGTCTGAGTGTCACCATTTGAAAACACGTACTGCGTCGAGAAGAGACTAGAGTCGCAGTCTCTTCTCAACTTGAGTCGCGCAAGTGTGAGTTGAGCCTAAGTGAATATCGAGAGGAAAAAGTTAATCACAAAAACTGAGTATATGATGCGATCGAAGCGTCGATTTTCAATCACTTCCTCTAACTCAACGAGTCAGATAAAATTTCCAAACTCCCTCCATTCCTCAGTTTTGTTGCAAGTTCTTCAACTTTAAACAATTTTAATTCACCTACTAAACCAGTCGATCAAACAATATTGTTCTATGAAAATAATGAAATTCTTTTGTGGAAATAATCAAGAAGAATAGAATCGATATTTACTCTAGATACTCTATAACTCGATACATTATGAAATCTTTATTAAAACACATAACAAAAGAATAAATGAAATTAATACTATAGTGAGGTTCACGTTATAATGGCAGTGTTTGTTTAGCAATGGTATTGCTATCCTTGTCTATCATTCAACAAAGCGGATAGCGCTATCTCTTTCTTGCTTTGCTGTTGCCAGATCCTCTTTTAACAATGTAGAATTGATAATTAATTAACAAAATATTTGATTTTAATTATGGAAATTCATTATAAAATTATTGAAAAATATAATTGATTATTTTACACAAGAATGAACAGTTAATATTACATCAATAAACTTGTATCAGCTACTGTCTATAGAAGACATTGACAAGAGGGTCGGGAACATTGTTCTCCTATCTTTCTCCACTGTCATTATAACGTGGACCTCACTATAGACTCAGTTTAGATAGCCTACTCGATAAGAAGAATCGATACTTACTTGAGAGTCAATAGGTCAACAAGATGCGATGTCAACTTTTCTCCAAAGTAACAACTTTTCACAGCTTTCTGAAGATTGTCGATCATTTCCTCATCCCAATCTTTCACCCAATACAATAAGTCGATTATTTCACGTCGATATTGTTCGACTTCCTGCTCACCATCGGCCGAATGTATCTTTATTGTGACAACATTATCTGAAAAATTCAAATTCTAAAATGACAAAATCTCAAATAATATCAATGATTTCTTTTTTGTTTAAATAACCATTCCATTCTTCTTAGTTTCTAGGAACTATATGAGGTCCACGCTATAATGGCAGTGTTTGTTTAGCAATGGTATTGCTATCCTTGTCTATCATTCAACAAAGCGAATAGCGGTTGCTTTGCTCTCGCTCTTTCTCGCTTTGCTCTGTTGCCAGATCGTCTTTTAACAATGTAGAATTAATAATCAATTAACAGAATATCCTATTATATTAAGCGAGCAATTTCTGTATATATTTTCATACTTAGTTATTTATATTTATTTATGGTTATTCATGTCCAACGGATCTCGAAAACGGCTCTAACGATTTCCACGAAATTTGGAATATAGTAGGTTTATGATATAAAAATTCGATTGCACTAAGTCTCATCTCTGGGAAAACTCGCTGAAGGACATGAAAAGGATAATTCATCCTTGGAAAAACAGATGATAATTTCGTCGTCTATCGATAACAGAAGATGCGTGTGCCTGTGTGGGAGATCAGCTGTGTAATCAATCAGCTTACCGTATCTCGCGAGAAATCTTGAAATTTTAATAGACTCGATCACAATAATCTGATTTGTTGACATCATTATTTTACAGTTTTAGTGAGTTTTTTGTTATTCAATTTGGTTTGTAAACAATCTAAATTAGAACTTTTCTGATTTTAAATATTTTGACTGAAAATTTGACCTGAATTTAAGTGTATGTAACATAACCTGCTTTTTGGACCATTTATAGTGTATAAATCAAAATTCGGGGAAGAAACAGTTTTGGGCTGTACCTGTCAGTCCTTCCCCAATCATTTTGAAGAATTGTGTTCTGCTTATCAATAAATAAATAACGAGCGAAGCTTGGTGCCCCGATATTTTCATCTTAATTATGAAAATTCATTATGAAATTATTGAAAAATATAATTTCTTGCTTAATAAAATATAATAGATTATTTCAAACGAGAATGAACAGTTAATACTACATCAATAAACCTGTATCAGCTACCATCTATAGAAGGCATTGACAAGACCGAGGATCGGCAACGTTGTTCTCCTATCTTTCTTCACTGCCATTATAATTTGGTCCTCACTATAGTAAGATTCACCTTATGAAGTCAGCACCTGATCAACATTGGTTAACTGTACTTGTCTGTCATTAGACACAGCAAATAGCTCTATCCTTTTCTAGCACCGCATCGTTTGTAGGCTATAAAGAAATTATATAGTAACTACCAAAATATTTCATTTCAATTTTGAAAATGTATTATTAAATCATGGAAAAATATATTGCTCGACTAATATTACGAGTAAAATAAGGACTATAGACTATAGTCTATAATATTAGACTATAGACTATATACTCTATTGCCCGCATTGTTTGTAGGCTATGAAGAAATATATAGTAACAACCAAAATAATTCATTTCAATTTTGAAAATTTATTATTAAATCATGGGAAAATATATTGCTCGACTAATGAAATATAATTGATCATTATTAAAAAGAACAAACTATTAATATTATATTAGATATACCGGTATGACTTGAATCAATCATGCTAGCTATTCTAGAAGGCGGTGGAAATAAGAGACTTGGCAACCCTGTAGTCCTATCAATAATTCCACTGACTTCATTACTTCGATGTCACTGTAAGATAATAATAAATACTAATAAGTAAGATAATAAGATACTAGTAAGATAATAGTAAAATTAGGTAAATAATGTGAAATACATAATAGGTAAAATGACCCAAGTTAGGGTCGAAACTAGTTGTTGAACTATTTAAAAGTTTTTTAAAAAATAAAGGGTACTTCAAGATTTTTTGACCGAGCGAAGTGAGGTCTAAGATTCAAGTCGACGGTTTGGCATTTCTCTTAATGTTTAAATGTTTGAATGTTTATATGTTGCGCATTTACGGCGAAACGCGGTAACAGATTTTCATGAAATTTGACAGATATATTCCTTTTTTAATTGCGCGTCGACGTATATACAAGGTTTTTGGAAATTTTGGATTTCAAGGATAATATAAAAGGAAAAAGGAGCCTCCTTCATACGCCAATATTGGAGTAAAAATCAGACTATAGAATTATTCATCATAAATCAGCTGTCTATTGGACTATAATACTACCCGTTCAAAAACATCGAACATCTTGAAAATGTATCTTTTCATCAACGTTGTAGACAGTTGCAGCCAAACCTGCTAACAGCGCTCACACTCACATTCCGGGACGACACGTCACGGTACGATAGAACAGAAAGCTCTATTTAGGATTTTTTGTAGAAATTTTAAATTAATAAATTATTTCTTGAGAAAACATAACAACAGGTCAATGTAACTTCCTGAGCGCGAGGTCTCCTTTCACAGAACTACTAGTATAGATTGAAGTCACTATTATCCTGAACACGAAAAAAGTAATAAAGATTGAAGTTCATTATTGAAACATACCAATTTTGAATTGACTTACCGAGAATACTTTCAATATATCCATCCAGACCCTCGACGAATGCTTCTTTGTTGCGTGTGGCAATCAATGTAATTCGTCGTACCACCTTCGCTTCTACAGTAGGCAATGTGAGAAGTTCAGCAAGATTGGACAGCCACTTTTTGAATTCAACGGATCTGAAAATGAATCACCCGATCAAGCCTTGTTCAATATGTTCGATATAATATTGTTGTAAATGTGCTTTTGTAATTAACACTTCATTCATTAGAAGTTTGCATTCATAAACAAGATAAGAATAAAATGGTACATCATCTTCAAACATAATCTCATAAAACTCCAACTAGTTATTTACTCTTGTACGTTCGTTGCTAGAACAGTCACCTCGGCAACCGTGTTCACATGATTAGTAGGCTAGTATCCTATATGTATCCTATATCCTGTATCCTAGTATCCTGATTAGTAGCCTATATGTAGGGCTAGCCTATATCAATATGATTGTTTACAAGATAGATATAGATATAAGACGGAGACACCAATGTCATACATATATATGGAGACACCATATACATCTTTTTACACCTCATTCAACTAATTATAGTTTTAGATCAGTAAATAGATGCTTTGTTCCTCGAACAGATCTAACTATATGCAGAAGACAATTCAACTATACAACAAAAAAGCTTATTAATTTTATGCCGGAACATTTCATTGCAAGAAAGCCTACAAAAGCACTTAAATTAAAAATTGAAAGCTGGATAAAGACAGAAGATATCATACCTAAAATATTTTAATTTGATGTACATATACTGTCTTCCTCAGTTCCTCTGAATTTATTATTAGTAGGGCTATACTCCCAGATTAATTTTCTCTCTCTGAGTTTAAGTTTTATTTTTTGTGTCATGTGTACTGTATTGTATTGTTTTTCTAATTCTCTCTTTGCTGACAAAAGGAATTGCATATATGCTACAAATGAATTACTTTATGTTACTAAATGGATTACATATGTACAGTGAATTGTAGATTAATAATTACATGAATCATCTCTTTTTCTTTTGAGTTTTTAAATTATTATGAATTCATTCTAGTTTTTCTGCTCTCTTAGTACTTCTTCTTTTCGGAATGAGGTTTTATTTTTTTTCTAGTTTTTCATACATTCCATATGTTTCTTTTTTCTTTATTATATTTTTTCTATTTTCGACTGAATCTCAAGCCACTAATTATAGCCGACTGATTACTCGTTGCCATCGCTCAAACTACTTAGTTTTGCTGGTAATGCCAATGATAATATTATAATCGATTTTTAAATGGAAAATATTTTAATTTTAAGTTTTTGTAATGTATTGTATATGAAAATTTTTTATATTTTTCACATTTGTAAAGTTTGTTTAATGTTTTTGGCAATAAATATATTTCAATTTTTTCTATAACGATGCAAATTTAAGGGTGTACAGAGAGCGGTCAGGAGCGTTTAAGGTGCGTACAGACTTACACTCTGCTCCGTAATCGAACGTCACTCGAGCAGATCGATAGATGATCGCAGGTCGAGCAAGAGCAGAACGCGAACAGAGCTCGTGCTTGGCAAGTTCCTAGGGCGAACTAACCAATAGTTGAGCATGCGCGGTTAACGTTTTTGTTTGTAACGTTTGTTAATTGCTACAATCTCTGTGTTAGCATATAAAATTATCAAAATTAATAATTAAATCAAAAAAATTAAATAATATAAAATTATAAAAATAATTTTAATAATTTGTACCACCACCTCAGCAATAATGTTGAAATATGCAGATTAAATGATCGAATCATGTCTGTAAAACTTGCCTTAGATAAACAACCATGTCTGAACATCGTTTCTGTCTATGCTCCACAAGTGAATTGCCCAGAAATGGAAAAGCAAGAGTTCTGGGAGGAGTTACAAATGCATCTAGCAACCATAGCTGTGAAAGAACAAACAATAGTATGTGGAGATCTAAATGGACACGTTGGTATGAATGGTGAAGGTTATGAGGGCTTTCATGTAGACTTTGGATACGGAGAGCTAAATAAAGAAGGGGAAACAATTCTTGAATTTGCAGCCGCCCACAACCTAGCAATAGTGAACACCTTCTTTCAAAAGAAGGATGAACATCTGATCACATACAAAAGTGGAAACTGTAAGACACAGATTGACTATGTCCTCATTGACAGGAAATATCTTGGGCAGATCAAAGATTGTAAGGTTATCCCTGGGGAACCACTTACTTCTCAACACAGGCTATTGTTAACTGCCTTCAAACTGAAAACGCCCATTAGGATGAAAAGAACCAAAGTAGAGAAGATAAAATGGTATGCACTGAACGATGAGAAAGGAAATAATGTGAGTCACAAAGTAGTAGAATATTTTAGCAAAACAGTCTCCCCAAGCAACCACAGCTCTTCTACAATATGGGCAAACTTTGAATCTTTCTGTGTTGCTACAGCAAGAGAAGAACTGGGAGTCACAAAAGGAGCGCTACATAACGCTCCAAGTGATGGAATAAGCAAGCCCAAGACAGTGTAGCTGAAAAGAAACGCCTGTTCAAAATTTGGCAAAACACCAAAGATCAGGCTGATAAAGAAAACTATGAACTGGCAAAGAAAGTATCAAGAAGAACAGTGGCATCTGAAAAAGAAAAAGCTGAAACAAACTTATACCAGCAGCTTGAGCAAGTAAATGGAAATGAAATATATAGAATTGCTAAACGTAGACATAATGAAACTAAAGATTTTGGAGCTACAAAATACATCAAGGATAAGCAAGGTACTTTACTTACTGAAGACAAAGACATCTGTTCAAGATGGTATGAATATTACCAACACTTGTTGAATGAGGAATTCCCAAGAGAGCCAGAAGTAGAGCAACCAAGGACAGAGGGACCTATAAATGAAATCACTGAAGCAGAGGTAAGAAGAGCTATCTCAAAAATGAAAAATCATAGAGCAACCGGACCAGATGATATACCGGCTGAGCTCTGGAAATTTCTCAGCTCGGATGGAGTTGTGTGGCTTACGGAGCTATTTAATAACATCTTGACCAGTGGGAAAATGCCAATGGCATGGAGAGAAAGCACTTCAGTCCCGTTTTATAAGAATAAGGGTGATGTCCGAGTATGTGGAAACTTCCGTGGTATTAAACTTACATCTCACACATTGAAGATATGGGAACGAATTATAAGCGAACGTCTTCAGAATGTAATAAACCTGACCGAAAATCAATTTGGCTTCACTGCAGGTGAAGGAACGACTGATGCAATCCACGCAATAAGGCTGTTAATGAAAAAAGCCCGAGAAAACAATCGAAATCTCTGGATGGTGTTTATAGACCTTGAAAAGGCCTTCGACCGTGTACCAAGGACATTAATATGGCAAGCCTTGCGATATCAAAACATTCCTGAAGTCTATATAAATCTCATGATCCAGGACATGTATGACAATGTACAAACACGTGTTAGAAGTACAGCCGGTCTATCAAAGAGTTTTGGTGTAAAAGTAGGAGTTCATCAAGGTAGTGCTCTCAGCCCAATTTTATTCAACATTACAATGAACTACCTTACTGAGAAGATTCAGAGACCCCTCTACCATGGAACCTGTTGTATGCAGATGATGTAGCATTGATATCAGACAGCGTAAAAGAAATACAAGATACTCTGGAGCAGTGGCGAGGAGCTCTTGAACCAAATGGGCTGCGCATTAGCAGGACCAAAACCGAGTATATGATGTGCAACTTCGACCCAGACATATTTGGTAGGACAAATCCAGATCTCAAACTAGATGGCATCATACTACCTAGAGTGAGCAAATTCAAATACCTAGGGTCAATAATTTAAGACGATGGCACAATAACAGCAGATATAACACATAGAACAACATCTGCATGGAACAGATGGCGCGAGTTAACAGGTGTCCTTTGTGATCCAAGAATGCCCATTAGAACAAAAGGCAGGGTCTACAAAACATGCATACGACCGGTTTTACTTTATCCTAATCATGATACTCTACTATAAAACCCACTATAATAGGCCTATAACCATACTCGGTAAATTTAGTATCTATATTTCAAGTTAATCAGTCCAGTAGTTCAGACGAGATGATGCGTAATTCGTGAACTCCCTATCCCGTACGTGTATGCGCCAATCATTTTTTTTTATAGCTCTACAGCCCATTGTGGGCTTTGGCCTCTCAACATTCCTCCAAGCATCTCTATCCTCTATAAATCTTCTCCGTCCTTGTCTTTTTTTAGGGCTACTTTTAATATAAATAAAATATAAATCTTGTAACATAGAGAAACAATAGCGTAAGTAGATATCCCATGGTATAGGGCGTTTAGGTCGCAACTTTTACTGTTATCCCAAGCCGATAGTTCATGTAGTTGTTTCCCATGCAGCTGTGTGACGCTGGTAATCTCTCAAATTGTGCCGTTCCTACACTCTCACTCCAACAAAACAGTAAAAACTGACAATAATCGACAGAAATAGGCTTGAGATAACAGAAAAAGTTGCGACATAAATTCCCTATACCATGGGATATCTACTTACGCTATTGTTTCTCTATGCTTGTAACTTTTTAAATTATTTTATCACAGCATATTTCGGACATTAATGCCAAGTGGAATCACTGAAAATGACATTAATGTCCGAAACATGTTGTGATAAAATAATTTAAAAAGGTACCAAGATTTATACTTCTCCATTCTCTATAACCAATTCCTGATCTAATCTTCCCAACGTACTCTCGGTCTGCCTTTTTTCCTTCTCGAGTGAAGCTTCTCTTTAATCACTATTTTTGGCACTCTGTTTTCAACCATCCTATAAACATGTCCGTAATAGAAATTCATTATCAAAATATAAAAGGACACTGGACCATTTTTTTTTTATTTCAATTTTTAGTTTTAGTTCTCGGTAGTTAATTTTATTTTATTTTCTTGTAATAAGTGTTGATTTATTAACCTTGATTTGTTGCATTGTTAAATTCTGGCAATAAAGAATTGAATTCTATTCAAAAACTCAACTTACTCTTGCAAATATGACTGGTTGTAGTCCAGAGCTATATTGGACAAGAAATCGAAGAGCATTCGTGAAAAGGGACGGTCGGGTATTTTGTAAGTTTTGACAGCCAGTGACGCAACAGTCTCCAGCAATTTGCGAACCTCTTTGCTGCTGTCTGAACGAGCACAAGCCTCCTCCAAGCAAGACTTCAACATCCTGCTGTGTTCTTCATTCAGAGAACTGCAGTTCCGTAAACAACCTGAAACATTCAATTTTCATCATTTTTTCTTTTTGTGTAGTTGAGAAGTTGATATTGTGGTAATTATTCATATTAAATAAAAAAAGACTAAGGCCCGGTTGCACAAAAGCCGGCTAAATTTTAACCGTCATTAATTCTACGTGAACCAATCAGAGAAGGCTTTTTTGAAAAGATGGCTTCTCTGATTGGTTCTCGTGAAATTAATCACGGTTAAAATTTAACCGGCTGTTGTGCAACCGGGCCTAAGGGCCGGTTTCCGAGCTCGGGATTTAGCCAAGTCCTAGACTTTAAACAACTGGAGTCAGAAAATTGGCTTTCCGAAACGGGGCGTAATCGCAGTCATTGTCATAGTCACGTTTGAATTAAATTTCGAATAACTATAAAATTGAACACAAAATAAAATAAAGAGAAAATTGTGTAAAGTTTCAGCTATTTTGAATTATTAAGGAATGTTTAATTTCGTCAAAGAAAAACGTTTCCAATTATAGAAATGAGAAAATAAAAACTGCGACTACTGTTATAAAAGCTGCGACTACGCCCCGTTTTGGAATTTTCTGACTCCAGTTGTTTGAAGTCTAGAACTTAGCTAAATCCCGAGCTCGGAAGCCGACCCTAAGAGATTGTCAAAAACCACAGTTTTTATATTGTAAGTTAGAAAGACCGGTTTCGGGTGTTACACCATTGTCAATTTCTGATAAACTCATAGATTGACAATGGTGTAACAACCGAAACCGGTTTTTCTAACTTTGAATAAAAACTGTGGTTTTTGACAATTTCTTAGTCTTCTTATTTAATTTGCATCATTAGTTGTTATGCTATAAATAATGACAATGTGTACATAACAAAAATAAGGAGAATGTTACAGGTTATTAAGCAAAATATAAACTAAGGGCATGCTCACATTGAGTACGTGCAAGTACTCATTAGATCACACATGAGCCGAGAAACAGAATCTGGAAAGAGCCATTGAAATATGTTGTTTAGTTTTTTAGCTTAGTTTAATTTTGTCACATAAAGCTGTATAATCGAGCAGAGCTCGCACAGCATGTGACACGTCAGAATTTTATTCAAAAGAAACATTGATTTGAGAGCCCACTCTCTAGCCAACATCCCCTCAACAGTACACCTCAAACAGTCAGCAAGTGAGTAAGGACAAGCCTCAATGAGCAATTTTTTAACTTCCCTAGCAAACTTTTCGTGACTGTTATCCTTCAGGGCTTTGGGTAAATAGTTTAAAATCTTCATACCCGAATAGAATGGCGCCTTCTCAACCAATGTCAGCCTATACACAGGATATCCAAGTAGCGAACCTGCTTGTCTAGTTTTAGATGGCTGGCATATTATCATAGATAAACAATAGCGTAAGTAGATATCCCATGGTATAGGTTTATGTCACAACTTTTACTGTTATTTCAAGCCGATTATTATCGATTACTGTCGGTTTTTACTGTTTTGTTGGGTGAGAGTGTATAAGCGGCACAGTATGAGAGACTACCAGCGTCACACAGCTTCACGGGAAAGAACTACGTGGACTATCAGCTTGAGATAACAGTAAAAGTTGCGACATAAACGCCCTATACCATGGGATAGTCTACTCATGCTATTGTTTATCTATGATATTATGTTGTCACAATAAGTATTCTTATTCCTATGCGCATACACAGCAATCTCAAAAAATACAATGCAGGCATTGTAAGCAGACCCAATCTTCTAAATATGGGTTTACATGAGTGCCTTACGCTATAACCTTCAATAATTTTCAGCGCTTTCTTTTGTGTTTTAAATATTGTATTCAGATATCCTATGGTGCCTCCCCAAAATATCACACTATTACGGACTTGGGACATGAAGTACCCATGATAGACGGCAAGAGCTGTTTTTCTGTTGGAAATATTCCTCTAAGTCTTCAAAGCATATAGTGAATGGGACAACTTTCTTCTAAGGCTTTTAATTGTGACTTGTCTGTAGCCGCCCACACTTAACGCAACCAGCAAGAGCACGCGTTCAGTGTGCGTGTTCTTATTGTTTTTTCCAGATTTTGTTTCTCATCCGCTTGGTCTTGCATTCACTTGCACATATACGCATCCAATGTAATCATATCCTAAGAATCGCCCATATGGACATCTTGGCTCTCTTCATATTGTATGAGTTGGCAGGAAGTTGAGGATCAATTATTGCCTCTTCAATAAAACTATCCGTCACCTGTTGGAACCATAAGAACTGTTATGTCGTCAGTTCTCAATTTGTTCAGTTTCCATTTCGTCAAGTTTTCAGATTTAGGATTTTTCAGCATTGGAATTTTTAGGAGTTTTTGAGTCGTGTATAATTATAATACATGGTCAGAGAAATACCTACAGTTGCCATGAGAATAGTAGCTTATTATTTAGTTACTTTTACTTATGGTTCAACTTATTTTTCCTTTCAACCATATTTCTCATCACTTTGATCTTACAAAACTGGAAAATTCCGTATCTCGTCGGGCACCGCGAGCCCGCACCGTCACCGTAAAAAAGTAAACTGAACCAGTCGGTGACGATGCAGGCACGGCTCGGGCAACAAACACGGTGACGGTGCGGGCTCGCGGTGCGGTAGTATGTGTCCCTACACGTTTGAAAGCATTTGTTTTCTCACTCGCCGTAGTATGTCCGATACTCGGCCGTTCTCCCTATTCTATAAAGAATAGTAGCTTTTTCAATTATTTGAAAAAAATGAATGTACTTTTAATTCATTCAAGGAAAATTAATAGAAACACACTCTGACTCGACACTGCATTCATACAGACACAAAACCACACATACAATCACAAACTCACAACTTGATCCCTGGACCGATTTATCCCTTCCAAAGCATCAAGACGCTACTATGCATAGCAATAACATTTGATCAACTAGCTGAGTTGTATCCAGCTATTTGAGTCAACCAGCCAGCATGCCGTAGTTTTATAATTAGGATTACAGGAGTCAGGCATGCGCAGTTAGCTTACTTCAACTTCCGCCCGCCCCCACACCGATCAACTAGGGATCTTCTTATTAGACCATATCTGTACACCTAAACGCCCAGTACAGGCAGGCTTAACGCCTAATGGCCGGGACACACATAACCGCACCAAGCCCGCGCCGCGGTACGGCCGTGTGACGGACATACTACGGCGAGTGAGAAAACAAATGCTTTCAAATGTGTAGGGACACATACTACCGCACCGCGTCAGCATCGACACCGTGTTTGTTGCCCGAGCCGTGCCCGCGCCGTCACCGACTAGTTCAGTTTACTTTTAGACGGTGACGGTGCGGGCTCGCGGTGCCCGACGAGATACGGAATTTTCCAGTTTTGTACGATCAAAGTGATGAGAAATATGGTTGAAAGAAAAAATAAGTTGAACCAAAAGTAGAAGTAACTAAATAATACGTTTTTTTATTAGTTTTTCTTCTGTCATGTATATGCATGTATGTGTAATATTGTGTTATGAACAATTTATTTTTATTTTTGCTCGTGTATGTATGTGTATGAGTAAATTATTGTTTGTTTTCTTTTTTGGCAATAAATGAATTTGATTTGATTTGATTCATCTCCAAAGGTATACCATACATAATATAATGAATAATTAAATAAATAACAAAAAGTATAAAAGAAGGAACCCGTGACTGTGTCTTAAATTTTAAATTTAAAACTAATTACGTTTAGATACATAAGGCAGAAGATAACAATTTTATTGCTGATATATATTTCCGATACAAGACTGATTGTGATATTGTTATGCATCGAAATATATACCAGCACTATGATTCTCATCTGTGTCTACAGGTTATTAGTTTGAAATTGAAAAATATAAATTTAAATAGGATGTAACAAGTGTGCATAGTGTTATATTATTAAAAATAGTTTTATATTATTAACACGTTCAGAAATCAGAGCACAGTAGCACTACAGAACTGAGACACTGCTGCCTCTCGGCTGTCGCACGGATATGTGTGTTCTCCTACCACCATCACCCTGTCGCAGACGTAGCTCGGCCGTACCACAGCACGGGCTCGGTGCGGTTATATGTGTCCCGGCCTTTAAACTGCCTCAATATTCAATTTATAGCTAAATCAAGAGTTCAGAGGCCAAGGCCTGGTTGCACAACAGCCGGTTAAATTTTAACCGTGATTAATTTCACGAGAACCAATCAGAGAAAGCGTTTTTGAAAAGATGGCTTCTCTGATTGGTTCTCGTGGAATTAATCATGGTTAAAATTTAACCGGCTGTTGTGCAACAGGCACTAAGAAGTGATCACTAATCTATTTTTATTCTGTATTTGTATCTCAGTTTCATTTTGTCTATTTGTTGACCGAGCGAAGTGAGGTCTAAGATTCAAGTCGACGGTTTGGCATTTCTCTTAATGTTTAAATGTTTATATGTTTTTATGTTGTGCATTTACGGCGAAACGCGGTAATAGATTTTCATGAAATTTGACAGGTATGTTCCTTTTTAAATTGCGCGTCGACGTATATACAAGGTTTTTGGAAATTTTTCATTTCAAGGATAATATAAAAGGAAAAAGGAGCCTCCTTCATACGCCAATATTACCGTAAAAATCAGACTATAGAATTATTCATCATAAATCAGCTGTCTAGTGGACTATAATATTATCCGTTCAAAAACATCGAACATCTTGAAAATTTATCTTTTCATCAACGTTAGAAGACAGTTGACTATAATACTACCCGTTCAAAAACATCGATCATCTTGAAAATTGTATATTCCCATCAACGTTGTAGACAGTTGCAGCCAGACCTGATAACAGCACTCACACTCACATTCCGGGACGACACGTCACGGTACGATAGGACAGAAAGCTCTGTATTTATTTAGGATTTTTTCTAGACATTTTAAATTGATAAATTATTTATTATTTTTTGAGAAAACATAACAACAGGTCAATGTAACTTACTGAGCGCGAGGTCTACTGTTCACAGAACTACTAGTTTAATTGAATGGCAAATAAATTCGATTGATTGTGCTCACTTATCAGATATTTGACAACTCGATCAGCATCATGTGCGAAGGTGAGTAGAATGAGTCGAGAAAGTCCCAAATTCTGCAAGAGACAAAGTCCATCGGCTTGCTGGGTTCCTTCGACTACTTTGAGCAGTGCTGTGACCTCCTTGGCCTGCTTCTTGTTGGATTGCTTCAAGCGCAGTTGACTGCATTTGTATGGATAGCGATTCATTATAAGGCGTCGCTTCAGTATACTTGAATAGGTTTCAGAGAACCACTCGACCTGCAACAGTAATCAGGTTAGTTTTAACAGGATTTTCTCCACTTTTATCCATGTTCAAAATTTAAAATCAATATCATTTATTTGCCATAAAATAATAATACAGATTGATGAAATAAATAATCCAACTTACAAAATGGCACTACCGGAAAAGAAAACTTGTGCGCCGGCAGTGAGTTCGAACAACTAGGTACAGCAAACATGTCAATAGAAAGAAAAAGAGCTTATTGAAACCACTAGAATAACTAAAATTATGGAAACCAGGTCACATCTCAATACTTACAAACGATAAAACAAAGTAGCAAAATCACAAGCAAATGACAAACTTAAAAAGACCAATTCAAGGAAGCCATGACATTTTTTTTTTTTTAATTTATAACACAAGAATGAAACACTACATAATGGATATAGATAATTTAAAATAAACATTTATCCTAATCCAATCCAGTATAAGATTCATTATGGATTTTGTAATTCTATAAATAATGAATTCAGTTGGAACTTTATTTATAAACAAGTAACACTGATATTCAAACTGACGTCTACATACACTTAAGCTGGTAAAGTCAATATCAGATTGTAATGGATTGGAGGGACGCAAATTATTTAGTTTACATTGAATATACAAATCATAAATATTGGGAACAGTCAACATTGGAATTGATTGAACATGGGAATAATTGGGAACAATAGACTCCTTTTTTCCCGTCTGAAGTTCGCCTTTTGCCGAACATTCGCCCACTTTGATGTGTGCAAAAGACCGACACTGAACGAGAAACAACGAGCACAAGTGTTCGCTGCTTGCCGAATAGACAAACATCCATCCACACTACTCGTGATTCGGCGAGTATGCTCGGTGTTCGCCAAATGCTGCTTGTCTGCAGCCGGTTGAAACAACGAGCACGAATGTTCGCTGCTTGCCGAATACCAAACATCCATCCACACTACTCGTGATTCGTCGAGTATGATCGGTGTTCGCCGAATGCTGCTTGTCTGCAGCCGGTTGAAACAACGAGCACGAATGTTCGCTGCTTGCCGAATAGACAAACATCCATCCACATTACTCGTGATTCGGCGAGTATGCTAGGTGTTCGCCGAATGCCGCTTGTCTGCAGCCGGCTGAAACAACGAGCACGAATGTTCGCTGCTTACCGAATAGACAAACATCCATCCACACTACTAGCGATTCGGCGAGTCGCTGCTCGGTGTTCGCCTAATGACGCATGTCTGGAGCCGGCTTAAGATATAGATATAGAAATCTTGATTGGCCTCCCAAAACATTTGAAGAAGTATATTTATTTTTTTCAACATGATTCTAGAAGATTTTCAGGGGACTGTATTTGAAAATCTCCCAAAACATTCTAAGAAGTATATTTCTTTTGTTCGACATGATTCTAGAAGACTTTCAGGGGACTGTATTTGAAAGTAGATAAAATTCATTGAAATGTAAAATGTATTTTGAATTTGAAATACTCACACTTGAGTTGTTAGATTCTCTTAACAGATCCAGAAGGAGGAGAATGATGTCGACAATGCATTGCAGCAGGATAGATGCTTCAGATGAGATGTCATGAGGATCAACTGAAATCGGAGAAAGATGAATAAGAAGCTAGCTTTGATTCAAAGACTGCAAAAACAGGATCCAACTGCTGATATTATGACTGGGACAATTTCAACTTTCTCTTGACGCCAGATATCCTTTATTTCAGCTGACAAGGGTAGATACTTTGTAATTTTCTCATTGTAGTATGATACCAAGTTGTGGCAGCATGGAATGCCCACATCTATTATTACTGTTTCTGTTGTCAACTTATTAATCACATTGATATCTGGCCTATTGTGTGGGAATGTCTAATCAGTCAGCCCTGATATTAATATTATCATTTTTTCAATTTATACAAATAAGAGGGGCATCTACATGCAACCTCCAATTCTTCTCTATTATCAAAGAGAAACAATAGCGTAAGTAGATATCCCATGGTATAGGGCGTTCATGTCGTAATTTTTACTGTTATCTTGTGCCGTGCACTCTCTTTAATTCAGGCCTTTTCCCAAGTTATAATAGTAAATTTAATACGCAATAGACTAGAGCCATTATTGTAAGTGAGTTAGCGAAATAAATTATTTTCTCTCTCTATTATGAACGGCCATGACTTCGAGTTTCCAATGATAGATATTTAAAAATTGTGGCTCCGAGTCGTCGAGGAATGTAGATTATGGAATTATCTCTAAAACTTAGCCTTCTTGTCGTGACATAAAATGCGATAAGTTGGAAAACAGCAAGCATTGAAATTATAACAAACTACCGATTTTGCAGTTACTATTTGGTCCAAAGGCTCTAGAAGGCACTCGACGATTGGTCAAATTGATTCTCTTCGCCCAATAGGAGACCTGTTTCTAAATACAGTAGTGGGGCGATTCCCCAGCCGACAGACCAGATTACGTTTCGGAGGACACTTTGCTAGGAGCACTACGAGAGTAAAGATGTAGTCATTATGTTTCGCCCTTTTTGGGCAAGTTTACAAGTTTATATCATTAGTTAGTTTTATTTTTATTAAAGTTTAAATTTTCTAGTAGTGCCATGTCCTGAAAAGTTTAATTGTGTTTCTTCATCATGTACGAATAATTGTTTCTTCAAATAACCGCTAAGGTACGTAAAATAAGGTTAAAATATAATTTAGGGAGTTTTAGTGATTGAAACTTCCATAAGAGTATTGAATTAATTAAGCCTGTTATTTTTCAAGTTAATAATATTGATTGAGAATAATCCTTTGATTTTATTAGTGATGGAAGATACTTATAAATTTTTTTTCTACAGAAGTATAGAAAGTTTTCAGTTACGTTACATTTGAGTTATTGTTTCTGGAGATATATTATCGTAGAGTATTGCTGAAAGTCAGGAAGATAGCATTTAAATTGGAATGAAATTTTTAAGATTATGTTCATATTGAGTTTATGACATTTTATAATTTATATTTTTCAGACTCTGTTTTCTTATGTCATTAAGGCTTTCGAATGATTTAGTAATTTTTTTATGATAGAAATCTTAATAGACGAAGAAGAAAGTTTTTCTTTTCCAGGAAATTAATGTTAATGAATGTTCATTTTTAATTAAGGTTCTGAGCAGTTTTGGGCGAATGCCGTTATTTACACTTGGATTGCGTCCTAAAGTTCATAATTAATAAATAAAATAAATGTTGGCTGGCGCACAAGTTTCCAACAATACTAGCCGAGCTACTATATGAAAAATTATATTTGATTTCGCAAACCAAACCAAAAATATCATGAAAGTTAACATCATAATTAATGAAGTATTCATTTTTCTAAAAGCATTATATCAATTTATTACGAGTGTTTTCATAAAGTTGCTTTGTATATTAATGACACTCTGGCAAGTAAATTTGTTTTAAATCTGTTAAATTTTGAGAATGAAATCAGAACATCAAGATAAAATCTAAATTAAATAACAGAATAAACTCCTGTTTTAGCTTTTGATGAATTGTAGGAAGAGTTAGAAATTAATGCTGTAATACATTTATTTACAGCGGTTCATGTGTGTCCCCAAACCAACTTCTTGTACTACCACCCCTTTGGTTCCGCAACTTTATGTAAAACCGCTTCAAGACACCCGTTCAGACGACAGGTCTAGGGACGTAAGAGGACGTCGCCGTCAAGCCAAATTCAACCGGTAAAAGCTCACCGCCAAAAACAAGGTACTGTAACCCCGACGATAAAGCAACGTACAAACCAACGAAAGTGCAGTGTAGTGAAACAAAGGTTCATTCGAGAATGTCAATAAAAAGTGGGGATTCAAAATTATTATGAAATGGGTTATATGGGTTACTATCGACGAAATTTGGGTTCAACGGGTTTTTTTCTTTCTTGAGTAATTTCATGTTGAAATTGATTGGTTATTTTATGACTGATCTTGTTTGGTTTTGTGACGTATTGCTATCTAAACGGGGATAGTAATGCGCCCCCGAATCAGATGAAGAATGTCAACAAAGTAACATGATATTGTTGTTTCTGTTGTTCGATTTTAGCTGCCAATGTTTATTGAAACTGTTTGTATTTTTCTATTATTTCAAATTGTAGTGATTTTCTATAGTATAAACCTATTAAATCAGGCATGGCAAGATTAATTGAAGTTTTCTTGACTGTAGCCCGTTCACCTGCATGAATTAGGTCTAGACTCAGGTATTTTCTAGATGTGCCGGCCTATTTCTAAATTCTAAATTTTATTCAAAATTATCTTCTTTGGCACACAACTGCGCCACTCTGCTGTCTAGAGATATTTAAATCTCTGGAATTCAAATTTTCTAAAAAATTAAATTTTTCATAACTTACTCTAATAATACTAGATCAATTTTTCTGAGTCTATACTTAATAATTCATTCTGTGAACGTGTTCACTGTCAATATTTTAGGTTTGGAGTTGAATGAATAATTTATGGTTGCTACTCCAATTTTTCTGAAGTTTAAATAATCGTAGATGAAACAGGAAAGTTATTCAGTTATGTTAAATCCATTAAAATGAAAATATTTGAAGCGCTTGAAGATAAAGTCAGGTATTATTGAAGCTTAAGTTGAAAGTATTCTGAAACTTCATATTGAAATTGATCATTAAGAAATTAAAGGTTTAACGGTAGAATAAAAATTAGTAGAAGAAACTAGCATAGGTGAAAAACAACTGATTCAAAGTGCTGAATAAATTTTTTGCATTCTGTAATTCCGTGAATGATGATAGAAATTATTGTAATGTCAACGTACGTATTCTGGTCTCACGTCTGGTAGTTGAATATCATTATAGTAGTAGTGAAAGGGAATATTGAGATTTTAAAGGTCAACCCAAGTAAATTAGGAAAATTCGGAAATTATTATGGGAGAATGTTTGAGGAAAATAGGAAATTTTTTGATAAGTTTAGGTAGATCGAAGGTAATCAGAGAATAAATAGGAAACTGTTTTATTAGTTATTGTTGATATGTAGTTTTGAAAAGTTGATGAGTAGTTTTGGCCTTGAGATGTTTAAACTAAACAATTAGATATTGTAGATTAAAGTTGAAACGATAATCAAATCCTTGGGAATTTGTATGAAAATAAGTTGATTCAGATGAGGTTGTTAAGTCCCTTTATCAGTAATGTTTATTCTCGAAAAGGTGAATCAGTTTTATTATTGGAGATATTTTTTTTTTAGGTGTGATTTTTGCGGTAGGCATGCGTAGTGATAGTGTAAAGATCCGTTGTGTTGGTAACGTTTCCTGTAGACTGTGGGGAATTTTTTTGTTTGTTTAGTTGAGACTCAAGATTTAGAGGAGGACAAGGGGATGTCCTGCCTGTGTGTGTTGTTGTTGAATTTAGGTAATCGGCGCGAGTGTAGGTCCGTGTCCAGAGAGAACGGAGCACTGCCCGATAGTTGTCCATGTAACAAATCAAGGAATCTAGCTGTGACTAACCTTGCAAATTTGTACGGTGGAATGGTATAATTTTAGCGAAAGGCACCGAAGATGGTGTAGCTAAGATTTTTTTTGTATCTAGTAAACGGTCTGGTTCATTCGAGAGTTATGGGGCTCGTCAGTAGAATAACGTAAACCGAAATCTAGAATATTTAGTGAGTCTTCGTAGTGATTGTAAGGAAAACAATCAGCGTAATGCAGTTTAGGGAAGCCCAGTCAAAAGGTTCGTTAATGTTTGGTAGGAAAGTCAGCCGCAAAAACCAGTAATAATTAGTAAAAAAAAAAAGGGGGTATTATTGAGTTTAAAGTTGCTTAGAAATTTGGTATATGGTAACGAAAATTGAAAGTTTTAGACAATGAATATTTAAAGTGATTAGTTAAGGTATACAAATAAAATAACAGAGAAACTTTTTCGAGTACCTAGGTAATGTTTAAATGGTTATCAGTGAAAGTAGAAATAAATATTGGAACAGTACTGAACGGGTTAAATTAAAATAAAATTAACAGTGAAATTCTTCTAGTTGAATTTGAAATGAAAAGGGAAAATCTCTTGAGTTAAGCATGAGTTTAAATTATTCTGTAGTTGAGAGTTGAAAGGTTGATTAAAAGTTAATTGGGGGATATGAAGTAGAAATATGTAGGAAAATTCGTGTCAAAAAGGAAATAGAATTTTTGTTGGGAAATTAAATTGGGGTAATTAACAGTAGTAGGACCCTTTAGAGATAAGTAGTCAAAAAGAATTAATAAATAAAAAAAAATAGGAAAATCTTTGATGAAATGATAAATTTTTTAATGATGAATAGTAAAATTGCAATCAAGTTTTCCATGTGAATAAGTTGAGATATTTTGAGATCTAGTAGAGTAATTGAAACTAGTTGGATATGAATTTATTGTTGAGAAATAATTATGTGAGGCTCCAGTAAGGTTGAAAATGTCAGTGAACTTGAGATCAGTAATAGTGTATTAGTAGTCTATTAATGTGTTAGTGTATTGGTAATTCAATAATGTTGGTAATCAGAAGGCAAGCAGTAGCAGTCCAACAATGCTAAGTTCGAGCTGGATTTTCATATTATTAAATCATGCGATGAAAATTATGCTCCCAGTGTTTAGAGAAAATGTCACGTACTTTGAGTTTGCGATAAATAATAGCCTGGCACTCGATCATAGTTTTGTTTTGACTAGCGTTCTGTGGTAGAAGTTTCCTACTAGAATATTATAATGAAAAGTGTTTTTCTCATGATTGTGGAATGCAAAATCGTGCTTGTGTCATATAGCTCTCGCGTTGATCAAATAATGCAATTTCACTCATTGTTATCTTTGAATCGTAGTCTATGTAGAATAGTTTTGCCTATCGAATTAGTTTATATTGTTAAAAATATATTGCACTCTCAACTCTATAGTAATGATAGTTAGATTTCAATACATTCAGCTGAGTGAAAAAGTTTCATCCTTTACTATTATGATCAAACGTACTTCATATTTTACAACAGCAGAGTAACATAGAACCAATTAAAACTATGATGTCTTTTAAACGTTTTCCCATGTTAGAGTTTGCCAAGAAAATAACCAGGGACTCAATAAAGTGATTGAAGTATTCAAGATTATTATACTCGGTCCGTCTTTAGTACCTACTTAAGGGTGGACACGTCCATATTGTTTTGTCCTGACTCTTGCCACAGTTTTAAAGACTCTTGCCACAAATCTCAATTAGTTATACATTTTGCTGAATTTCGGAATGATTAAAGAGATTTCTTTTGAAGAGGGCCCGCTTCAAATTGGATCCTACTATCAATCCAGAAATTCGACTCTCCAAATCATACAGAATGCCTCTATGGTAACATATCCTGATTAGATTTCTTTTTGCGTGTTTCACACCGGAAGGAAGGGGAGTGTGCCGTGCACTCTCTTTAATTCAGGCCTTTTCCCAAGTTATAATAGTAAATTTAATACGCAATAGACTAGAGCCATTATTGTAAGTGAGTTAGCGAAATAAATTATTTTCTCTCTCTATTATGAACGGCCATGACTTCGAGTTTCCAATGATAGATATTTAAAAATTGTGGCTCCGAGTCGTCGAGGAATGTAGATTATGGAATTATCTCTAAAACTTAGCCTTCTTGTCGTGACATAAAATGCGATAAGTTGGAAAACAGCAAGCATTGAAATTATAACAAACTACCGATTTTGCAGTTACTATTTGGTCCAAAGGCTCTAGAAGGCACTCGACGATTGGTCAAATTGATTCTCTTCGCCCAATAGGAGACCTGTTTCTAAATACAGTAGTGGGGCGATTCCCCAGCCGACAGACCAGATTACGTTTCGGAGGACACTTTGCTAGGAGCACTACGAGAGTAAAGATGTAGTCATTATGTTTCGCCCTTTTTGGGCAAGTTTACAAGTTTATATCATTAGTTAGTTTTATTTTTATTAAAGTTTAAATTTTCTAGTAGTGCCATGTCCTGAAAAGTTTAATTGTGTTTCTTCATCATGTACGAATAATTGTTTCTTCAAATAACCGCTAAGGTACGTAAAATAAGGTTAAAATATAATTTAGGGAGTTTTAGTGATTGAAACTTCCATAAGAGTATTGAATTAATTAAGCCTGTTATTTTTCAAGTTAATAATATTGATTGAGAATAATCCTTTTGATTTTATTAGTGATGGAAGATACTTATAAATTTTTTTTCTACAGAAGTATAGAAAGTTTTCAGTTACGTTACATTTGAGTTATTGTTTCTGGAGATATATTATCGTAGAGTATTGCTGAAAGTCAGGAAGATAGCATTTAAATTGGAATGAAATTTTTAAGATTATGTTCATATTGAGTTTATGACATTTTATAATTTATATTTTTCAGACTCTGTTTTCTTATGTCATTAAGGCTTCGAATGATTTAGTAATTTTTTTATGATAGAAATCTTAATAGACGAAGAAGAAAGTTTTTCTTTTCCAGGAATTAATGTTAATGAATGTTCATTTTTAATTAAGGTTCTGAGCAGTTTTGGGCGAATGCCCGTTATTTACACTTGGATTGCGTCCTAAAGTTCATAATTAATAAATAAAATAAATGTTGGCTGGCGCACAAGTTTCCAACAATACTAGCCGAGCTACTATATGAAAAATTATATTTGATTTCGCAAACCAAACCAAAAATATCATGAAAGTTAACATCATAATTAATGAAGTATTCATTTTTCTAAAAGCATTATATCAATTTATTACGAGTGTTTTCATAAAGTTGCTTTGTATATTAATGACACTCTGGCAAGTAAATTTGTTTTAAATCTGTTAAATTTTGAGAATGAAATCAGAACATCAAGATAAAATCTAAATTAAATAACAGAATAAACTCCTGTTTTAGCTTTTGATGAATTGTAGGAAGAGTTAGAAATTAATGCTGTAATACATTTATTTACAGCGGTTCATGTGTGTCCCCAAACCAACTTCTTGTACTACCACCCCTTTGGTTCCGCAACTTTATGTAAACCGCTTCAAGACACC
The DNA here is from genome assembly GCF_014356525.2 of Nilaparvata lugens. Taxonomy (NCBI): domain Eukaryota; kingdom Metazoa; phylum Arthropoda; class Insecta; order Hemiptera; family Delphacidae; genus Nilaparvata; species Nilaparvata lugens. Next base: position 93,398,403 of record NC_052504.1, read on the forward strand.
CGTTCAGACGACAGGTCTAGGGACGTAAGAGGACGTCGCCGTCAAGCCAAATTCAACCGGTAAAAGCTCACCGCCAAAACAAGGTACTGTAACCCCGACGATAAAGCAACGTACAAACCAACGAAAGTGCAGTGTAGTGAAACAAAGGTTCATTCGAGAATGTCAATAAAAGTGGGGATTCAAAATTATTATGAAATGGTTATATGGGTTACTATCGACGAAATTTGGGTTCAACGGGTTTTTTTCTTTCTTGAGTAATTCATGTTGAAATTGATTGGTTATTTTATGACTGATCTTGTTTGGTTTTGTGACGTATTGCTATCTAAACGGGGATAGTAATGCGCCCCCGAATCAGATGAAGAATGTCAACAAAGTAACATGATATTGTTGTTTCTGTTGTTCGATTTTAGCTGCCAATGTTTATTGAAACTGTTTGTATTTTTCTATTATTTCAAATTGTAGTGATTTTCTATAGTATAAACCTATTAAATCAGGCATGGCAAGATTAATTGAAGTTTTCTTGACTGTAGCCCGTTCACCTGCATGAATTAGGTCTAGACTCAGGTATTTTCTAGATGTGCCGGCCTATTTCTAAATTCTAAATTTTATTCAAAATTATCTTCTTTGGCACAATCTCAAGCCGATTACTGTCGATTTTTACTGTTTTGACCGGGTAAGAGTGTATGAACGGCACAATATGAGAGACTACCAGCGTCACATAGCTTCACGGGAAAGAACTACGTGGATGATCGGCTTGAGATAACAGTAAAAATTACGACATAAATGCCCTATACCATGGATATCTACTTATGCTATTGTTTCTCTATGCTATTATTCAGATTGTTCTCATCAGCCTACATTTCAACTACCAGTACATTGCAGTGTTTGACGCACTATACTTGCCATATCTAGTAGAACTGATTTTTTAGTTTTTTCTACTAGATTGTCTGAAACGTCAATCATTTTGCAGCATTCCACTGTTGTTTTTGGTATCAGCCCCCCCACAGTTATAATAATTGGCAATATTTTGACCTTGTGCAAGCCATACATATTTTTGAGTTCGAATGCGAGTTCCTGATAATTCCTGAGTTTCTCTCCACGGGTTTTTTAAGAATTTCTACATCTGGCACCGCAACATCAATTGAGGGGGTCAGAATACAAGGGGTCCAAGTGACATTTTTTATTTTTTTGGGTTAGCTACAGTAATCGATAGCTGAAAGTGGTAAAAATAGTATACAAGAGGTATAAGCGTAAGTCTAATCAGTGCTGACATCTGGTGTAAAATTTTCAAACCACATTTTCAAACAGCTGTTTATTTGATTAAACAACGGGTCCAAGTGACTTGGATCCCTTGTTTACAGGACAACGGTTGCTCGTATCCATCAAATTAAATTTAACCTTGATTAAGCCATGTCACCAAGCTAAAGATACCTCAAGAACAAATTAGCGAATCAGATAATAATGTAATGTGAATAAAATCTGATATTGTGGAATTTCTCCATAATATTGAAGAAACACAGTTTCATTTTGTCACATCCACATTATTGGATTTGTGCACAGGACTGCAGTTTCGTGTAGAAACCAACACTATTACAGCTATGTACAAGTCTAATAAAGATGAAGATGTGTTGGTTTCAATTCAAAACTGAAGTCCTAATGTACAAGTCTAATAAATGAGGATGTGACAAAAAAGCTGAGTTTTTTCAATTATGGAGTAATTCCACAATATCAATTCTCATTCAAAACTTTCCATCAATTAATTGAGAAAATTCAGTTTTATTTTTGTCACATCCACATTTATTAGACTTGTACACAGGAATGCAGTTGATTTTGAAACCAACATCTTCATCTTTATTAGACTTGTAGACAGCTGTAGACAACCTTCTACGGTTGTTCTACGATTGTCAATGATGACATATCAGAATGCTCTTTAAAAAAATCTCTAGTACAATCATTTCACTGGAATAAGGTTCTTTTCACATCTCTTACTATTATGTGGTAGCCTCAACTTATTTATTGAATAAGCTAGAAACTAGTTTCGGTTGTTCTAGCAATTGACCGTCTATAATGACACGTCAGAGAGCTCTTTAATAGGAAAATCTCTAGTTCACTGGAGTAAATTGTTTGTCACAACCACTTAACAATTACTACGTTGTTGTCTCTTCCACTCATTTATTGAATAAACTAGAAACTAGTTTCGGTTGTTCTAGCAATTGACCGTCTATAATGACACGTCAGAGAGCTCTTTAATAGAAAAATCTCTAGTTCACTGGAGTAAATTGTTTTTCACAACCACTTCACACTTACTATATATGTTGCTGTCTCTACCACTCATTTATTGAAGAAACGAGAAACTTGATTTGGTTGTTCAACCATTATAAATCTCTAGTATATTAGGTTGATTCGCCATCAAATTGTATTTTTTTCCGTTAGGGCTACTCTTGAATATAAATTAAAATCGAAATACAAGTAACGTTTTTTAAATTGTTTACTCACAACTTGTGCTACTCTTGAATATAAATAAATAAATAAATAAAATGTTTATTTCCCAAAAAAAACTAAAACTACAACATCAATTACACAAAATATTAGATAAATTACAATATTACATGCAATGGTTAGTTACAATTTTTTTTAATAAAAATAGAAATCTAAGTACCCTTTTTAAAATTGTTAACTCACAACTTGTTTCTATGTTTATTTATATCTCTAGCATAGTTAGTTTAGTTGAATTAAGGTGTTTGGTGTTTTACACTTTAGTTGAATTTAGGAATATTAATTATTATACCTTGGCGAGAACTGCACGGAGAAGTTTGAGCGCATCGGCCCGAACATCGCTGTCTCTGTCTATCACCAGGCTGGCCGCACTCTCCAGCATTGTCGGCAAATGGCGAACGAACGCTTCCGACGTACAAATCTCTGCGGTCTGCTTGAGTCCCAACAGTGCCTCTCTTCGCATGCCCACATTGTGATGGGTTAGTCGGGATACCAACTCCTGTGTATTTCAGAAATAGAGTTCAACAGAGTAAAATTGAAGTTGGGTTGGATTAAACTTAGGTAGATTGAACTTGAGTTGAGTCAAAATCAAGTTAATCTCTAATGAGATGATCCCTATTTGATTGGTGCAGGGGCGGGCGGAAGATTAAATGAGCCAACTGCACATAGCATAGAAAAAACAAAGAAGAACTGCATGAAATCAGTTAGAATTCACAAATGAGATAAGAAGGCTGACTTCTTAAATACCTTTTTTGGAATACTTACAAGACTCAAATCATCTATTAATTTCTTTTTCACCGAAACTTACCTTGACATTCAATTTTTTCTTTGATAAAAGCTCGGAGTCTCCTGCTTCCTTAAGTTGCTCTTTTATAACAATTTTCTTAACTTTGAAATTAGTATTTGTAACATTTTGACCTTTTGGAAGCAGTCTCTGGCCTTTCAGCTTCACTTTATTCTTCTCCTTCTTCATGAAACGTTTATGTGACGTTTTAACCATCTTGAATTCCTATCTGGAAACAGAAAAAAAACTTATTAAATTACAACAAAGAATTTTAAAAATAGGGGTTAACAAGATTAGAAAACGATACACTAGGAAGAGGAGATATTTCATATCTTTTATAACTTATATACATATTTCAGTGTTTACTTGATATAATAGTATGGTTTTTAATATTCTAATCAAAGTAACTTAAAAATTATTCTACCATATAATTGGAACCAATAGTTAAAAACGCAATACGTGGAAGTATGGAGAGAAGTGGATACGTTGGAATATATTAGTGTGAATTATTACACTGTACCAAACTTGATGCTTCAACACAATTACATGTGGTTGTTAGTTGTTAGGTCGGTTTACTTGTTAAGTGTTACCTCTTATTTTTATGACTTCTCAATTCTAAAATTGAGAACACATTGTGAAAAAACCTTAAAATTTTAAATTTTAAAAAAACCAGCCTGAATAATAACGTGTTATCATAAAACAAATAAAGTTTGTAAAAAAATAGCAACCATGTTTCATCCAGAATCAGTTTAAAATTAGCTTAATTTAATAAATAGTTCATAGCTATAGAATAGAATAAACTGGTTAATAGCTTTAATTTGTTTAATTACTATTTCAATTCTATTTATTTCTTGTTAGAAGTATTTTTAATTATTAAAAACAAAAAATCTTTACAATAAACAGTATCTTTCAACTCTTCAAATAAAAGGATATTATTTATTCATGAATACGAAATAGTTGTAGAACGTCGTATGAATTCATTATTGACAAAATCAAATGCATTAATCATAAAATAAAACAGCAAACCTGAAATTTTGAAACTTACACAAAACAAATATCAGTAAGTCAAGTCACATGGACAGTTTACTTTTTACCTAACCTCACTTTCTGTTTTCTGAGCTTTCGTTTCGTGACGTCCTAGATCTGACACGGCCTACCGGATCGCGATTTAATATTATGTTCGCGATTTCGACTTGAGCGCTATAGGTGGCAAAATAATAACTTTTTGTGTGTGCATCCAATTTTTGTGTTGATGTAATAATTTAATTGAAGAACGTTATATACTAATATTTAATGTGAATGTAAGTTCATAGAGATCGTTTACATGAAATAATAATATTAATATTGGTGAGCGAAACCAATAATTTATGTGACTATGTAATACCATAGAGGTATTATCTATGGTAATACTGTATGTTTATTCAATGGTTCTCAAATGAACTTACAACTTTAAAACTGCAATGGTTTCTATATTCAATAGGACTTCTTTGTTGAAGATTCATAAGTTTTAAGCTTCATAAAATGATCGCTTTGAGTCCCCAATCATCTGAAAACTCAATACCTACCTACTTGATATTTTATACTTTTTTTTATCCACTGGAAACGCAGTCGAGTTGTGGTCGTCATTCTGTAGGAAGTCTTCAGAGCTTACTTGAATTTTGACGAATAAATTTGTCAGAATAAATGACAGATCAATTTATCAGAGTAAATGACAAATCAACTTTCATTTATGAAAGTTATTTTTTATAAATTCATTTTTGTCATCCTTGATTTTAGGAACATAGCTTTGTCCTCCAATGTTTTCTATGAAGTATCATTGATTCATTTTCCAATACTGAACTTATTTCCAATAACTTAGGCTCTAGTTTAGTTTTAAAATATCTTAAATGATCCAATCATATTACTGTTAACCATCTGAAATGGAAAAGAAACTATAGACTTCTCCATATTATTTGTTATCTTGAATGATTTCCAGAATTCAAAGATCAAACATGATATATAATGAGGTCCACGTTATAATGGCAGTGTGTGATTTGCAATGATGTTGCTATCCTTGTCTATCATTCAACAAAACAGATGGTGCTATCTCTTTCAAGCTTTGCGATGTTGCCACATCGTTTGTCAACAATGTGGAAATTCAAATAATTGACAAAATATTTGATCTCAATCATGAAAATTTATTATTACATCTTCAAAAAATATATTTTCTTGACAAATAAAATATGATTAATTATTTTCAGCAATCATGGACAGTTAAATTTATTAGATATACCAGAATCAGCTGTTTGGGTGGTAAGGCTGAAATCTGGCAACCCTTTTCTCCTATCTTCCTACACTGTCATTATAACCTGGACCTCACTATAGACGTAAAGTGACTACACTATAATTATTATTATATTTGTGTGATTGAAATCGCTGAGCTGCTAATTTGAACTGAGCCCTACAATGTAGAACACTCAGGCCTTGTTATGTGGCTTACTACTTGACCATGCTCGCTCATCGTCGCTTGCTAGTGTGTAAGTACCTTATATCAGCGCCACACCCTAGCCAAGTTGCTTGCCAAGCGGCTAACTGTATACATACATACGGGCGGAGTGAAGGAGAGAGACATCTTTGAACATTTATAGATTTATAGTATATTTATTGTCAAAGGGTGGCATAGTAGCAATTCACGCTCACAGTTGTCGTCATTTGTACGCACTGGGCAAGAGTGTGGAGGCGGCATTTTCGAAGGTGAATAGTGTGTGTCATGCTTAGTGCACGTTCTGTTGCACTGTCTGGTTGTGTTGCCTTGCGCTCGCATACAGGTCGATAACAACTGGCCCTGCAAACAACGAGCTGCCAGAACAATCTGTTGTTAGTTTGGTAAGAGGGGAGGGATATTCCCTCGTTCAACAGTCTAGATCAGTCTGCATTACTACTGGCTTCACAAGCACACTTCTACCCCCACTTTTCTTTGTGCTCCTCGTCCACGCACGGTCATAACCATGGAGAGAGACAGAGAAGGGTGTTCCATTGCCATAAGGTCGTCCTCATGACAGGGGTGCAGCATGAAAATGGAGACTTTTCTGGGAGATGAGAATGAGCGAGTAGCTTCCCCCCGTTTCCTCAACATTACCTTCCTCTTCAGTCCCTGTCTTCTCTACTTCCAATTCTTCTTTGACTCCTAGACAATCGGTGGTACGGAGCCCTAGGCTACCCGTGTTTTTCACAAAAATAACCTGATTGATTCCCAATCTGTTTTTAATGGTATAGAATTAGTGGCGCCATTTCACCAAACTGCTAGGAGGTGGGCAAAAACCAAGAGGTATGAGTGGGGGGGGGAAGGAATACCCCCAAAGGATAGAGGGTCCTGGGGGTTTCCCCATAAATGGTACATTCGTAGATGTTATTATATTCTTCATTTTTTCCAGTTTTATACAAATTAATGTGGTTGAAGTATCAATACAAATTTTAAACTTAACCTCACTTTGGACTATTTATGTGCCAAAATCAAGGAATTGAAGAAGTTTTGGGCAATTGCCTGTTTCTCTTTCCAAATATCGTGTTTGTGCCTGTTCTAATAAATAAATAAATAAATACAAACTTGTACATTATTATCATGAAATATAGGCCCACAGAGAGGCCCTGAAGTAGGAATAGAATAGAATAATGATTTTTGACAATCAAAACAATACATTCAAATATAAATTAAATCATAAGCTTGGCTTCTAAGCCGTCAGCTGAAGATGGAATATCATAATTATTTAGTTATGCATATATTTCAATCATACATTGGTGACTATAGTAGTATTTAAAGTTATACAGTTTAAACAAAATTCCATCAGAATTTAATAAAAGAAACATATTATGAGTAGGAATATATGAAACAGATTTCTTAAAAATCATGGAAACAGATAAATTTTTCTTTTACAATAACATTTCAACTATTTCTTTGGGGATCATATTCTAATTGGAAAATAACTTTCAGTTAGAAAGCTAAAGAAACATTAAGCTGTTCCCATAATTCTCACCATCTCTGTACATACATTATTTATTGTCTGATTGTGCCCTTTCTTTTGCTTTCACTGTGACATCTTGCAACTTGTTAATATTCTCACGTTGAAATTTATGCAATAACTCACTTAACTCCCTGATCAATAATTGTACCCATTCTATATTTAAGCTTCAACTATACCACAGAGAAAAATATATTATTTATTACTCCGAACACGTAGCTATACTTTCAAGGCAATTTTGCTACTACATTGATGATACTCATCATCATCAGTGGCGCTACAACCCGCTACAGGTCTTGGCCTCCTCCAGTATTCGCCTACATTCGTCTCTGTCTTCCGCCCTCGCTTTCCAACCTCTGGCTCCAATCACTTGTGCGTCCTTGTCAACACCGTCCATCCAGCGCAGTCTCGGCCTTCCTGGTCTTCGCCTCCCTTCCATCCTGTACAGCATGAGTCTCCTTGGTGGGTAGGTCTCATCTGCCCGAATAAGGTGGCCAGCCCATCGCAGTCTACCAATTTTTATCATTTTGACCACATCAGGTTCACAATATACTTGGTAGAGCTCCTCATTCTTCCTCCTCCGCCAGGTCTCATCCACTTTTATCCCACCACAGATGCTTCGCAGTACCCTCCTCTCAAAAACTTTGAGTTGGCTCTCGTCTTTTTTGGACAGTGTCCATGTTTCACTGCCATACATGAGTACTGGCAGGATTAGCGAACGATATATTTTAAACTTTGTGGCTCTGCTCAGCACTTTGTTTTTTATATACTTGGAGAGACCATAGAAGCATCTGCTGGACAGGAGAATTCTCCTTTCCACCTCCTTTGTTGTTTCATTTTTACCATCGACGATGGAGCCCAGGTATACAAAATCATCTTTCACCTCAAAACAGTTATCATTCATCTGAAGCCTCTCCCCGATGTTGTGGTTCGTTGATGTGATCATGACCTTTGTTTTGTTTTCATTTATGTGAAGGCCCATTTGCAATGCTGCATTTTCAATATTTTTAAAGGCTTCCTTCATATCATTCACAGATCTTCCAATGATATCAATGTCGTCTGCGTACGCGAGAATTTGGGTTGATTTATAAAAAATATTCCCTTCAGTGTTGACTTTTGACTCACGAATGACTTTTTCTAAAGCTATATTAAATAACAAACATGAAAGAGCATCTCCTTGTCTCAGCCCTGCCTCCATCTCAAAAGGCTCCGACAGATGGTTTTGTATCTTCACCCGGCATACAACTTTAGACAAGGATGCTTTTGTAAGGTTGATGAGCTTCCTTGGGAATTGAAATTCATCCATGGCTTCGAATAGCCTTACTCTCAGGATACTGTCATAGGCCGCGGTGAAATCCAAGAAGAGGTGGGAGCTTCCTATTTTATATTCATGAGCCTTCTCTAGAATCTGTCGCAGCGAGAATATTTGATCTATTGTAGAGCATCCGGAGCGGAATCCTGTCTGATACTTCCCTACACACCTTTCTGCTAATGGTTTGAGCCTAGCAAACAGAATGTTTGAAAATACTTTGTACCCAGTCTTGAGAAGGGTTATGCCCCTATAATTCTTACATTCCATTTGATCCCCTTTTTTTATGTATCGGGCAGATAAGTCCTACTGTCCAGTCCTCAGGCATCCGCTCTGTCACCCACACCTTATGGATCACTTTTTGCAGTTGTTCAGCAAGGTGATCTCCAGCATCTTTCAGAAGTTCTGCTGGGATTCCATCTTCTCCTGGTGCCTTGTTTCTATTCAACTTCTCCACTGCCAATTGGACCTCCCGCACCGATGGAGGGGGTTGTTCTGCCAGGTCGGTGTTGATAGTTACCTCTTCATCCGGCCTTTCCAGTGGAATTGCAGGATGGTACAGTTCTTCAAAGTGCTCCTTCCATCTTCGCAAAACTTTCCCCGGCTCACTCAGCAGTTCACCATCCTTTGCTCTGCACAAAGTTGTTCTTGGCATGAAACCCTTTCTTCCAATATTAACTTTGTTGTAAAACTTTCTTGTTTCATTCCTATCTCTTGCAGCTTCTAGGATCTCCAGCTCTTTCTTCTCCCATTCTTTCTTCTTTTTCTTATGTATCCTCTTTTCAGCTCTTCTCATAGCTCTATACTGTTCGGCTGTACTCCTTGTCCCTCGACTCTGCTGCATCTTCTTATAGGCTGTGTTCTTTTTGCTTGTTGCCTCTTGGCATTCGTAGTCAAACCATGTTTTGGTCTGTTCTTGCCTTTCCACTCCTATAACATCTTCTGCAATCCTTTCCAGTTCATCCCTTAGGCTTCTCCACATACCAGATGGATCTTCATCCTCTTCAACTCGCAGATTATCCCGGACACAGTCTTTGAATTTCTGAGAAGAGTCCTCCTCTTTCAAGGCACCGACATTGAACTTCTTGCGTCTGGCTCCCTTTATATTTTTAACTTTGGAGATCCGTGCTCGGAGCGTGGCTCCAACAAGGTAGTGGTCCGAATCTATATTTGCTCCTCTAAAGGTCCTTACAGCCATAACATTAGAACGATGCCGGCCATCTATCATCACATGATCAATTTGATTATATGTAGCCATATTTCTTGAGCACAAAGTCATGGTAGAATAACTTTAAACGATTCCAATGGTCTCTTTCGATTTTATTAAAATATCAAATAGTGGAAATAGACATTATTGTTTTTACTGATCCTGGGGGGGGGGGGGTCTTGAGCACAAAGTCATGGTAGAATAACTTTAAACGATTCCAATAGTTTCTTTCGATTTTATTAAAATATCAAATAGTGGAAATAGACATTATTGTTTTTACTGTATCAAGAGTAAAAACCAAAAAAATCTTTATCAATTCTATAGAGTCTGCAATCTAGCCTATTAATATCAAGAAACTTATGTAGACAGGTGTAATCCCAACAGTGTTTTTGGTTGATATTCAAGAGACACTAAAGCTGCGTTTACACCAAAGTTATTAAGAAAATGTTTATTTCTCCGTCCTTATAGATTTCATTAAATTCAATATAACTTATCATACACATGATGAACATAATTATGTGTTTGTCAAGTTCCGTTCAATCTAATAGAATCTGTAAGGATTAAGTTATTAACATTTTGTTAATAACCTTGGTGTAAACGCAGCTTAACAAACGTTCGTAGGCTATGGATGAAATTATTATTAAATAAATTTTATTTGATCGAAATAAACTATCGTCATCTGCCTCATTTACTCTCCTTCACTTGATTACATCATATATCACCTTGTCCAACAAAAGTATTTATTCCAACAAATATGAAAATTCCTTTTCCATTGAATTTTAGGTATCGAGGCGAATGTAGACCACCTGGAGATGCATTCGCTCCAGGTTTAATGAATGAATAGTACCTGGAGATTCAGTAACTTTGATTCTTTATTTAAATAATAGCAGGCCTATAGAGCTCAAAAATGAAACTACGTAGAATCCTATGTTTTCCCGTACTCAATTTTTCACTGTTATAGCAAAGATCTTATCGTTTTATAATCTTTGTCCAAACGCCAATTCAAATAGCACTTATACTCCGTACAAGAGAGATCAGTCAATTGCAATGATGAACTGAGTCATAGGTAGAAACGCAGTTGCCAATTAGACTCAGGTGACTAAATGCTTCCAGAGAGGAATCATCCGTATGCGTATCATGAGCAGCTAAACAATGATTGGAAATTAGAGAACGCAGGTCGGTTCAGAACGGTGACATCGCGCCGCTTTATCCCTAATTTTCTCTACTGTGCATGTCCCTTCAAGTCAAAAGTAATTTTTCACAGATTATAGTTTTCGATTCTAGTTGGCCAGTTCTATTTGGCCAGATCCATCGTTAAATACTTGCTAATTTCTGAGAAATCCTCTGTAGGCCTACCTTTCTTGCAAAATAATGGAAGAATGTATTAATTCTGAAAAACGGATGAAAAATGGCGGTGTAGGATTGTTTAATAGACGCTGTTCAAATTGAAAGTTGGAAAATTGATAAACTCAAAAGACGACGATGAGTATAGACTACAGTACCTTGCGATCTGGTGTTAATCAGGAATTCAGAATATTATATTGAAGTTCAACTCGTGAAACCGAGTGCGAGGGAAAGGGCACAGTTCTAGGATAGATATAATCTACTCCGACTGGAGCAAAAACAACTGTTTTTGACTGTAACGACTGTTAAGGCAGGTCACACTGAGCTCGCGTCCGCGGCGGTAGCGAAGTCAAAAAACTCGCCTTCCATGTTATTAAGTTGTGCAGGTCACAACGAGCTCGCTACCGCGGAGGTAGTTTCACTTCGCGAGCCAGGCGAACTTTTGAAACGTCTCCTAGTTGGAGTACTGCTAGCGGTAGTGAGCTCGGTCTGACCTGGCCAATCTAATAACATGGAAAGCGAACTCCAGAACTTCGCCATCGGTAGCGCTCTGGTTGCCGGCCTTCCCCCACTTCTGGAGAACCAGCCTCATCAAAACAAGAACAAAACCAAACTACCGCTGGCGGACGTTTTTTGGTGTGAACTGCTTCCAGAAAAACTACCTCCGCGGGAGCGAGCTCGCTACCGCTAGCAGACGTTGGTGTGACGACCGCTTTACATGTTTTCATGTAACTTCTAAAAACTAATTCACCAAATCTGAAAATCTACGCAACAAATAAAAATAAATTTGACAGGCACAATCAGTGGACCTCTACGATCGTAGGCTTTTTCTGTAACATGGTTTGTAAATATGTCCCAGGACTACACGTAAATCGAAGCAGGAGGGATACAGAGGCACGATGTTGCCGTTTTGAAGCGGCCAGCGTTCTCCAACTTCTGGTGACTGTTCATGTGCTCATGCTACACATGCGAAGTTTCCTGTCTGAAAGTAGTCGGACGACTGACAAATTGGCAACTGTGCTTCTATCTATGACTCTACTAGTAGTTCTGTAAACAGTAGACCTCGCGCTCAGTAAGTTACATTGAGCTGTTGTTATATTTTCTCAAAAATTAATAAATAATTTATCAATTTAAAATGACTAGAAAAAATCCTAAATAAACATAGAGCTTTCTGTCCTATATTGTACCGTGACGTGTCGTCCGGAATGTGAGTGTGAGCACTGTTATCAGGTCTGGCTGCAACTGTCTACAACGTTGATGGAAACATACATTTTCAAGATGTTCGATGCTTTTGAACGGGTAGTATTATAGTCCACTAGACAGCTGATTTATGTCGAATAACTCTATAGTCTGATTTTTACTCCAATATTGGCGTATGAAGGAGGCCCCTTTTTCCTTTTATATTATTCTTGAAATGCAAAATTTCCAAAAACCTTGTATATACGTCGAAGCGCAATTTAAAAAGGAACATACCTGTTAAATTTTATGAAAATCTTTCCGCGTTTCGCCGTAAATGCGCAACATATAAAACATTTAAACATTAAGAGAAATGCCAAACCGTCGACTTGAATCTTAGACCTCACTTCGCTCGGTCAATTAATTACTGTAATTGGCTGATCTCCCTCCATTTCTCTGGGCCGCATATTTCTCCAAGTGAGAAGTAATTTTGTACAGACTATAGGTTCCGGTTTTGAGCGCAGAGTTTGTTTGTAATAGCTTCAATGTCTCATTCCTATCAAGAAAGTAGCCTAGTATTTGGTAATCTCTCCAATTATCTCAATAATGATTTTCGCATATTTTATATGTGATGTTTCAAGCTGGCGGCTACCTGAATTTGAATACTGACTGAAGGCGGACATTCTCAAAACTGGCTCATATCTGATCGTCTACAGTTCTTATTTATACAACAATACTATAATAATTAAAACAACTATATATTATATTGTTGTACAACAAGAAGTCCGTTTTTTTACTTACATTATATTAATATTTTCATTCATTTTGTCATGTAAGAAGTTAATTACTGAGTGAAGTTCGATTCTACTCTTTTTCTCTTCATCCCATTAGTGTGTTAATGGGAAGGATATTTTATATCCTTCTAAAAGAATCGACAATTATTTGTTGAAACACCGCCGATTTATGAAGTTACATCACATTATTATATTATCGTTATTCTAATTTCTATATTTATTCTCATTGATTAATTATTTATACTTTGTGAAAATCGTTGAATAACTAGCATTATCGTCATTTAATGTAAATTAGTGTATAAGCCAGTAAATATTGTAACATACATAAATGAAATCTAATCTAATCTAATCTAATATAATCCTTTTGTCTGACCAGGGGCCTGTTTCATAAAACCCTTGTAATACAGGGCCTGTATTATAAGACTTATAAATTAAAATTTACAAACCTGTAAAATTATGTTTCATAAAAATAATTCTACACTTGTAAAATCACCCGTAATATTCGCCTGTATTACAGTTCCTATTTTGAATTAATGTTTTTCATTGGCCAGCGAGCCTAATATAATATTGAGCAAAAATTAAGATGTTTTGGTGGAAAATCCACATTATCAAATTTCTGACGATGGACAGATTACATTCATACATAACTTATTATAACAGTTATGTGAGTAGTAATGTTTCAAAAAAAGTTAATTATCAAATGTTAATAATTAAATTAACGACATTAAATTTGTTTAATAAAAAACATAAAACATTATGGACGTACATTTTCTGAATATTTCCAATAACGCTTTATTGAGGAAAACTTAATCTAAACCGTTCATAATATTGATAAGTTTTCTGCATCATATTGTAAGAGATTCTGCCTTGAAAATTCTTGGCCTACGAATAATAACATAGTCATCTTTACCAGAACTAGAACTACTACCTTCATCCATTTTAACACGTTGCCTTTTCAACAAAATGTCGCTTTTCAAGATTCTACCTACACTTGTAAAAGTTTTAGGATGGTCTAAAACAATAATAAAATTAATATTTAAAATCTTACAGGTCCAGTAATACAGGAAGTTTCTTTTCATGAAACACAACTATGATAAAGTCCTGTATTATTTACTTGTAATACAGGCAAATGTCTTGTAAATTGTTTTACAGGGAAAATTGTTTATGAAACACAAACTTCCACATTTTACCTGTAATACAGGAGCTTTTCCTGTATTACAGGACTTGTAACTTTTATGAAACAGGCCCCAGGATCAAAAAGAAATAATTGATCTGGTGTGTCTGCTCTCATACGTTTTTTCCAGGGGAGTATTCTGCCGCTCATTAGAATCATACTCCATTTTCTTCAACGGTCTCCTTTCTTAAGTGAGCCTATGTATTTGAGTGATCAAACTGAGTAAAGCATGGAATCAATATTGAGTATCGATACAGGTCAATTTTTTATCAATTTTTCTCTATCTTTTGAATATTCCTGTTCAATTTATCGCATTCGAAATTAATAGGGGTGCAGCAATTGACGTCATGGAAAGGCGCAGGGAATCTAACATTCTAATTATTTAGTCTTTGTCTCAACAGATTATTTTCATCGGCCATTCCATACATTGAATGCATTCATGCATTTTCTACGTAAAATGATCGTTAGAAAACACCACTTAGGATAATAATATCCAGAATGAATATTGGGGTTGATAATCTATCAATATTATTGTTAATAAACAGATAATGAAGATTGCGAATTCCAACATCACACATACGAGTTAACGAGTTCTGACATCTGAACTAGATCCAAACCAGTTGTTGTATTTTCACTACTTTTCATGCTTTCGTGAATTATTTACCCAAAAAACTTGTTCTGGTACTTGATCTTTGGCTACAAATCCAGATCCTTGTAGATCAGTTTGATTCAAGTGATCATCAACTAAATAGACTTGAAAAGAAATGCCAGAAGAATCGTCATCAAACAGACATTCGTATGGAATTTGAGTGCTATACCCAGTACTATATCAAGGTTTCTAGAAAGTTATAGAATTTTCTAGAAACCTATGAACAATATATATTCGTAAAGGCCAACTCTGGTTCCACTTCGAGTATTTCTTTCGCATTTCACTAAAGAGCTCCGTGGAGTAAGGAGCAGATTTTTGTCCAATAGAACTACGTGAATACAATGTATGTGTTGGCTAACAGTACGCTATCCTTTTCTAGCTCCGCAAAGTTGCCAGATCGTCCTTTTCACAATGTAGAAATATAATTAATCAACAAAATATTTCATAAATTTTTCAGAAAACTGAAATCAGATCATTGAATAATATAATTTCTTGACGAATAAAATACAATTGATCATTTTAAACAATAATGAATAGTTTGTATCACATCAGATATACCGGTATCAGCTATCGTCTATGGTAGTGGCAAGGCCGAGAATCGACAACGCTAGTCTCCAATTTCTTTTCTCCACTGCCATTATAACGTGGACCTCACTACAGTTGTGAAGGTGATATTGAGGTAGTAATCCATACTGAATAAAAATACTAGATATTTTATTATAAAATAATAATGGGCCAATGAATAAAACCAGAGCAAATGCTCATGAGCAAGAGCATGGAGCATAAGGTTTTGCTCATGAGCAAAAGGTAGAAGCAAAAGCATTTTTGCTCATTTTTATATGAATAAGCTTTACCTTATACTCTTACCTTATGCTCCTGAACTCTGGGGCGAATGCTCACGTATTTTAAAGATTTTTCATCAGCTGATTCGCTTTTGTAGCCTTACTTTGTTTTTATAGCTTACGGAAGCGCTAAAATATGCAAGTAGGGTGCACAGCTTGTGTTTGCGTCGTCTGCTCTGTTTTCTATTTATGAATAGAGTTTTAGGTTAGTTGAGTCTAGGATTTTGAAATAATAGCGTGAAAAAATATCATCTCTATGATAATCTTCAGCATATTCTTATAATATCAATAGTCTTTTTATAATCGTCCACACTCTCATCTTTTTAAATGCCTATTTCCTATTTTGTGATGGCTATCTTTATAACAGGCTATCTTTTGTATTTATTCTTTTGTAGGGATAATGGTGATATATTATCATGGTTGAATCTAAAAATAGTTTTATAGTTCTCAACTATTGGTTGTGATCGTATCTGGTATAGTTTCCTCTTCCCCATACGAATTAGTTAAGCCACGTATTAGTTAATACTATGAGCAAAAGGTGATAAGCTGCTCTAGACTAGACTCACCTTTTTTAAGCATTTGCTTCAAAGTTGAGCAAATGCTCTAGTTATTCATACAATTTTGAGCAAATGCTCAAACTATTTTTTTGATGAGCATGAGCATGCTCACGTTTATTCATAGAAAATGAAGCAAATGCTCCATATTTTAGAAGTTTAAGCAAATGCTCAACTTTATTCATATTGTCCAGCCAAAGAAACTGTGGTTTGACAATATATATTATTGTTATTCAGTACCGGAAACTGCTGAATAATTCGAAACACAGTTGGAATAAAGTTGCAGTGTATCACCAGAAGGGAGCGAGGCGAAAAATGGGGGAGCCGAGCAGTCCAGCAAAATGGTGATTGTGAAAATGGCGTTCAGAATGGTGCTGAAGGGCTGAAGGGGGATGCCTTGATAGGGTGGGCATGCCGTGAGCGGAGGGGGGTGTTGACGAAGGGCTAAGGGCGGTAGGCCACTAACGCTCCACTCAACAAGGGCTAAAGCTAGCTCAGGCAATTGATCGCTATTATTTCCTGCCGATCTCCTGGCTGATACGGGTGGAGGGGATCATTTACATTAGCCCCTAGCTGCCATTAAACTATTGTAATAGGGTCGCATGAGTCGATTTGCAGATTTGCAGCCTACTAGGAATCAAACAAATCAATAGTTATTTTTATAAGCTTTCGGTGGGATCCACTGACAGTTTATCAGTGAACATTTTTCAGGGAAAGCTGTTTATGAAAAGTTTATTGAATTAATTTGTTACAGATTAAAACACAATAAAAATGATTGAGTACTATACCCTATTATTATATCCTATATACCCTAGGATATTATTTTATCGCAAGACAACTATCAAATCAAATCATTATTTGTCCCAAAAACATAATTACAATGACAAAAATGGTTATAAATGAAAAAAGTAAAGTACAATATAAAATGAAAAAGAAAAATACCATTAATAGGGTTATACATAACTATATAAAAGGGGAAGTCCCTGCAAAGTTCGAGGAACCTGAGCGCAGAGGCCGAGTGTTCAATGCTTAACAGTACAAGAAAATAATAATGGGATATTATTAAGAAATAGGGAAAAGAAAAAGTGAGTGAGGAAGGGAAGAGAAAGAGCAGAGTGAAGGCATAGGGGAAAGTAAAGAATAGTTGAAAATTACATAAAAAACATGAGAAGTCTTTATACTAAGCTATGAGGAAATTACATTGTTCGAGATTATCCATGTATGAATATGTATAAAATTAGCAGTTTTCTATTTAAATTACTAGTGATAAAATGGTTAGGAATAACATTGATGAGCTTTGATACCAGATATAAAAATTGTTTTCTACAAATTGATAAAATAGTATCTGTAATTTGAAAAGTAATAGATGAGGGACGGAGGTTATACGGTGAAACACGCAGGTTGAAAAGATTCATATGTTTATTTATGTAGATGATTAAATTTTTTATGTAAAACTGCCTGACAATTAAAACATCTAGCTCACTAAACAGGTACTCACTTGGATAGAGTCTGGGGTTTCCCAATATAGCTCTTATAAGGTGTTTTTGAATTACAAAACGTTTTTCCAAGTGGTTTGAGTATGTTCCACCCCAAATTTTTATTCCATATTGCAGAAATGATTGAATGTAGGCTGATATTACGAACTTTACTCATCCAATGTCCGAGTTTGTTACATGTAGGCCTATTATTGATGTGAACATCCCAACGCAAATGTTGATCAATCATTACACCCAAATATTTAACATTATGTTCTCTATTAAGCTTTGAGCATGTACAATTCATCCAATCAGAATCAACTCTATGTTTCAACTTTTCAATATTTGATACATATTATACAGAGTGTTCTAAAAAAATGGTGCCCATAAGTCAGGCCGTGATTCCTCACATCAAAAGAAGAAAAAAGTTCTAATTCCATAGGTCCGTAAATGCTTGGCTACCAAGTTATACAGAGTGGAAGATTTCAGTTCCCCTGCCGAAACGAAGCCCTACGGGCATTTGTTGGCTGTAACGAAATTCCAACTCTTCAATTATTTAATTAGAGACAAAATTTCAACTCTTCAATTTGAAACAAAATTTCAACTCTTCAATTTGTTAGGTTGTGATTTGTTTAATCTTCTCACCTTACATGACTGTCGCTTTTGGCAACGAAGTTGCTAACTCTCATTGGTTTTAGCACAAATCAAATCAAATATTTTTTATTCCACAAAAAATGCATACATACAATTACAATAATTGTAATAGAAATGTATGGATGAAGAAATTCAAAATTAATAACATTTTATACTTGTATAAGCTACAAATTTTAGATATAATATATTCCTCCAAAACATTTAATTTTTGTAGAATGCTGTTGTGAGTCAGAACAGGCAAAAGCCTAATCCATGAAGGCAAGAAGAAGAAGAAGATGGATGGAATACCCCTACAAAGACTATACATCTGTGTGTACGGGTGAAGGGGTGTGAGCTTGGGATTGGTTGATTTCCTTTTATTCTATTGGCTGTTGTAATGATGTAATCCCTCCTCTTTTATTGGTTTGTTTGTGATTTGCCGAAATTCTCTCTCTGTATTCCAACTGTCTGTTATCATGATGGAGTTGCAGCTCCCTTATTGGTTGTGATTGGTTGACGTACCTATAGATTAACTCTCACTGGCTGTTGTATGACGAAGCAATCGCTACTCTCTCATTTGTCAGCGTATGATTGGTTGAATCCTCTCGTTAGCCGATGTCAAGTTGATTGATTGATTGAGTATACCTACTTTATTTATGTAGATTACATTATATACTGTCTTATACACTTATATACAATAGCTTACAATACAGCAAAATTATAGATGAATTTACATGATATAGACTAAGAAAATAATTATTGAACTGTATATGATATGAAAAATCAATTTGTAATAAATAATAACTATAGATAATAATTATATTGTTATGCATCTACTGATCTACATAGATTGGCGGAGCTTTGGACATATCAATGTCCATTCTTTGGAGAGAATATTAAAAATATCCTCCCCACTAACTCTCTACCAAGAGAGTAGAGTTGCCGAGATGACTGAATTGCAGGTCTCTTATTGGTTAGCTTGTCATCGGTTGAATGATCTACTGAACTCTCATTGACTGTCATGATTGTTACAAACTACAAAAAAAGGATAAAAATGACTTGAAAATGGTATTAGTAGCCGAGACATGTCGTGACGAAATAATTCAACTCAGATTTATATTTTTATTTTTATCTATACTAAAAGTAGCCCTCATATCTGTAGAATGAACGAAAACAGAATGCCCAAAATAATATTCAAGGAGAGGCTACATTCAAGAAGAAAGATAGGAAGGCCGAGAATAAGGTGGGAAGATGAAGTGAGAGACGATCTCCAAAAAATGGGATATAGAGGATGGAGACAATTAACAGAGGACCGAGAAGCGTGGAGAGCTGTAGTGGAGGCAGCCAAAGCTCATATTGGGATGTAGTGCTGTAAAAAATTAAAAGTAGCCTAAAGAAAAAAGACTACAAAAATAGATTACAGTAGATCTGAATATTCCCGCTCACTTGACTGTGTAGTGGATGATTTCATTATTGTTGATGATTTCGTCTGCGTAGATATTCATTTATTCTCGTACTCTGTATCACATAGCTTTCTGTACCTACCTCTACACAAATAAAGATGAAGAAGCAGTTTTGTAAACCTTTTTTTTCAATTAGTTAGAATCAGTAGAATCTTTTTTCAATCAAGCCTAAAGCTAATCTATCTGAAAATTACATTTAAGATAATCTATCATAAAAATAACTACTTGTGAGTAAAATTTATAATAATAGTATCTTACGTCCCATGGACGGAAAGAGGCCTTTTGTAGGCGAGAATGATGTTTCTAGTCTAGGCGTTAGCCGAAACTAGTATTTCATTCCAGCACTGCAAAAGACACTCACGTCCAAGTAACGTACACTATTTTTTGTCATAATAATCTAAGGAAGAATAATATTGAGAAATATAAAACATTACCTGCTTGTGCTGAAGTTAAACATGCATTCTATAAACATAACATAGTTTACAAATTCTGAATCAGGAATTTCTTGATTCTATTTGACAAAACTTCCACCTGGAGCGCTGAAGGTGGTTATTTTGTAGCAGTTTTGCTGTTCCTATTTTGGAACTAGGAAACCTACTCGACTGTAAAGAAATCATATGGTTTCATTACAGTAGAGTAAGCTTTAATGAGAATCATATGTTTATTTTCTGCAAAAAGCTGTTTACCGGCTTTACGCATGGAAAACAGCTGAAATTGAATGACTATAAGAAAAAATTGTTTGTAGACTCAAATTGAAGATTTAATGATCTCGAATCGGTTATTCATATAATTTCTTAGCTGTAAGGGTGGAATAATTATATTGTTTTACAAGGCATGTGCACAGCAACACAGCATTTTTCACGAATCTCTGCACAAATCTTTTACCTACGTCAGCAACAGCAGTTCTCAGTCATCCATCTCTTTATTTCATGGAAATATCTCACAAGTCTTCCGTGGAATGTTTGAGGAAGAGTTTGGGCCCTGTTTTTCAAGGGAGCTATCGAAATATTGTCAATAGATTCCCTATGTTTTCGGGCCAAAGTTCGGACTGGAGGCGCTTCTGAATCCATGGTTCAATGAGGCTACGGTGAATCTCCATTAAAAATTTCTTGTTGACAGTGCTTCAAGATCACATTTCACAAGATATGTTACGCACATGGCACTTGAATTCATCAGTTTAATGTTCAGGATTTTGTATTTAAATTAGCACGCTGGTTTTTGTCTTTTACAAACACATACTCAACGCTGGTTGAGGTACAAACATCTCTTCCTCCTTGGTCGTCAGCTCCTGGCACAGTCTGGTTGAAGAAGCTAATTAGAAGATCAAAAAGCGACCCTTTAGTTGTTGAGGTTGAACTCATTCAAGCCAATCCCGAGTATGCATTCATCCGTCATCAAGATTTATTATTTATTTATTTATTAGAACAGTCACAAACACGATATTTGGAAAGAGAAACAGGCAATTGCCCAAAACTTCTTCAATTCCTTGATTTTGGCACATAAATAGTCCAAAGTGAGGTTAAGTTTAAAATTTCTGTTTTCACCAAAGATTAACACTCAGAGAATACGTATTCGAGATATGACTGATGAATTTTGAATTTCGAAAGATGGGAACATTTCTATGTTTTAACTCGGATTTTCTTTTGTGTGTCTGTTGTTACGCGATTACGGCCAAACGCGTTGATAGAATTCGATGAGATTTGGCAGGAATATTCCTTTTTTGAAGATGGACGTGAATCCACAGTATATTTTCGTTATTTAGCATCTAAACCTCAGGACTCTTGAATTGGAATTCTCTCAAACGGGGAAGAATGTGGTGATGCATCCGTTATGTATTCAATAATGTTGATTGCTCTTATTCAACCATACCATGTTCAGTTCTAGTTGATTAAAGCCTACTTTTCTGAGAAGGTCTCTAATTCTATTACAATTTGGGGCCGGTTTCCTAGCTCGGGATTTAGCTGAGTTCTAGTCTAGCATGACCTCCTATATACTACCGGACCTTAGCCTAGAAAAAAAATGGCCGCTGTATGTGGTGGTCTTATAGAAATTCCTACTGAGAAAAAATCACTAATCAGCTGTTAGAGAGCGTCTCAGTTTGTCGATATCTCAGTTCGTCTAGTTCCCATTTAAAATATCAATGCCAGCCACCACATATGGCGGCCTTTTTTTTAGGCACAGGTCCGTTATATAGGAAGTCCTGGTTCTAGACTTTAAGCAGCTGGAGTCAGAAAATTGGCTTTCCGAAACTTGGCGTGGTCGCAGTTTTTATGATAATCTTTATTTTCTCATTTCTATAATTGGAAACGTTTTTCCTTGACAAAATTAAACATTCCTAAATAATTCAAAATAGCTGAAACTTCACACTATTTTCTCTTTATTTTATTTTGTGTTCAATTTCCTAGTTATACGAAATTTAATTTAAATATGAACTGTAACTACGCCCCGTTTCGGAAAGCCAATTTTCTGACTCCAGCTGTTTAAAGTCTTGAATTTAGCTAAATCCCGAGCTCGGAAACCTGCCCTTATTGGAATTCTCTCAAACGGGGAAGGATGTGGTGATGCAACCATAGCCACCACTATGTATTCAATAGATTGATTGCCCTTATTCAACCATTCATGTTCAGTTCTAGTTGATTAAAGCCTACATTTCTGAAAAGGTCTCTAATTCTATTACAATTTAATCAACCATAGAATTGTTGACCGAACGTAGTGAGGTCTAGACCTATGTCTTAACTCGGATTTTCTTTTGTCTGTCTGTATGTAACGCGATTAGGGCCAAACGGGTTGATAGAATTCGATGAGATTTTACAGGAATATTCATTTTTTAACTGCGCGTCGATGTATAAACAAGGTTTTTTTTGAAATTTTGCATTTTAAGGATAATATGAGAAGAAAAGGAATTCCTCCATACTCTGATATCACTATAATATATAATCTACTTTGAAGACAGGGTTAATCAGACTATAGAATTATTCATAATCAATCTGCTGACAGGTGGATTATTCATTGCGTGCATTACACAGACGTCTGGCCGTGTCTATTTCTATAAGGTGGGGTTTCAATATTTTCTATGATGCGTGCCCATCAGTATCAATATTCTCACATTTGAAAAACAAATCTATGATAGATGGAATTAAATAGAGAATGCATTTATTCAAATGCTAATTAATATATAATTATTATTTAATGAAAATCCTAAATAAATGCTGTGAATCACCCCGAAGACTTCTGCTACTGCAGACATTGACAACAGGGCTAGATGGAAATTCGATGAGAACTACTATCCAAAAATTAGTTGCCAGCCCGGGAATCGAACCCGGTACCTCCCAATTGCTAGTCAGGAATGCTTACCCTTACACCAAACTGACAATCTCTGGATAGCAGTGCTCATTTTATACGAAGCCATAGCGGCCAACCAGCTACAGATAGAATTAAATAGAGAATGCATTTATTCAAATGCTAATTAATATATAATTATTATTAATGAAAATCCTAAATAAATAGAAAATGATAATGAACTAAATAATGCTGAAGAAATTAAAATATTCTTTGAGAAATTATAATATTCTAATAGTTGAGAAATATTTTTATCAGATGGAAAGATTATCACGGAACTGGATAAATTTTCATATATGGGATACAAAAATTCAAACGTGAACTGAGTTTATTAACATTAGTGAGTTTTTGATCTGGGAGAAAACAAATAACAGTTTTTGAGAGTAAATTATGATTCAACTGTGAATTGTGATTCAACTGAATCAACTAGAACAGGTGACATCAGATACTTGTGGATGAGAAAACTGTGTGAGGTCTACTGTTCACAGAACTACTAGTTATTGAAGAAAATGTAATTAATATATGTTAATGACTTTTGTTATCTATCAGCATCAGTTATCCTCATAACACAGAGTTTTATTCAGCCAGGCAGGTTTGGGAAGTGTTTGCTTCAAACGATACAAGAAAATCGTACAGTGTTCGTTTCAGAGGTGATCGTAGGGCGGTGGTCTGGTGAGCTGGAATGCGGTGTGTGGGTGTGCGTGCGTGGGTGGGTCGTTGTGTATGTGTGGATGGGTTGTGGGTGGCGGATGGAGGAGGCTTGGGTCGATAGAGCTGCCGAAGCACAAAGCCCAAAGCACAAAACACAGATCCCGGTTCCTAGCATAGCATTCTGCTGCCTGGTAGTTGCTTGGTTCAAAATCAAGATGGCGAATCGGCCGCCGCTGGCTTATTGATCGCTGCTGAGTCGAGACTGGAGAAGACGAGCAAAGTCGTCTGAGGTCTGAAGTCACTCGAGAAACCAAGTCTTGATTGCGAGACCTGTGGAGTGTAGAATGCTTCTCTACAACATAGATCTAAGCAACATATAAATAAAAATAGAAATCTAACTACCTTTTTTAAAATTATTAAGTCACAACATGCTTCGGGTATATGATGCCATTATCAAGTGATTGGAAAATAAATCCTAAGCAACATTCATATCCCAAGTTCAATATCAGATCAGTGTTGAGTTTTGACTCAAGTTGCTAACTTGATAGTTGATTAGACTGAAGCCGCGTTTACACCAAAGTTATTAACAAGATGTTAACAACTTTATCCTAATAGATTCTATTAGATTGAAGGAACTTGACAAATACACATGATCATCATGTGTATGATAAGTTATGCTCAATCTAATAGAATCTATAAGGAAACAATCTAACCCAAGATTTGAGTGCACCAAGACCACGACACATGACTGCATCATCTTGTTAGAAATTAAAACTACTGCTGTATTACAATGCTACACTTTCTTTCAAGATGGCGGATTATGGCGTCAAGATACTAACCGACTTTTCATTCTGTGGTTCATCTGTGATCAGGTTTTTTACTGAACGTAAAAAAACCCGATGGAATTGATCAGTGGCTTTGAACTCAACCATTTTGCTAATAACTTTGGTGTAAACGCAGCTTAACATGAGTTATCTAGAGCTCTTCAAGTGTGAGGCGAATTGAAACAGCTAACTAGAGTTGTAAAGTTTCAAGTTTGAAGTTAAATTGAACAGAATTTGATATGATTTTAAAGGAATTTTGTTGAATATTTCCTATAATAAAAAATACATTGAACTAGATGAATGAGTTGGCTTTAATGAAATGATGACAAGTTTTGAACTGAAATATTGATAACAACAAATAAACAAACCCCAATACAAGTTGTATACAAGCATAGAGAAACAATAGCATAAGTAGATATCCCATGGTATAGGGTGTTTATGTCGCAACTTTCACTGTTATCTAAGCTGATAGTCCACGTAGCTCTTCCCTGTGAAGCTTTATGACGCTGGTAGTCTCTCATATTGTGCCGTTCATACACTCTAACCCGGTCAAAACAGTAAGAATCGACAATAATCGACAGTAATCGGCTTGAGATAACAGTAAAAGTTGCGACATAAAACGCCCTATACCATGGGATATCTACTCACGCTATAGTTTCTGTATGATACAAGTTGCTAAACACAATCATGTTCCATACGTGTGGAAAATAGCAGATGATCCGCCACAAATTGAAGGAGACTATTTGACTTGATTGTTAGCGAGGGATGAGAGCTATAAAAACCAAAGACCTTAAAGATGCATAGACTCACATGCAGAGCTAGTGTCGTACTTGGAATTGAAATCGGCCATTGAGGGGGCAACCTATAAGATTATTACATGCCTTTGTAATCTATAGTATTACAAATAAATAGATATAATATCTCGTCCTAAAATACCCCAATGGCGGCCTTCAATTTCAAGTAAGAGCAATCATTGGGAAGGCATAGGCATTGTGGGTCTATATCTCTTTAAGGTCTTTGATCAAAACTGTATTGATATGAAGAAACGGTGGTTGTCTTGAGTGTTTTCGAAGGATGAACTGAATCGATCTAAAAATTGAGTACTGGATGAGTTTCGATTCATGTCATCAAACTTCAAGATTTGGGAGAACTCAACCGAAATATGAAACGAATCCTCTCTGAAGAAGAGGAGAGAAAAGACTTCGTTTTGAATTATTTAATCACAACATGTTTCAACATTTCATCAATGTTGAAAAATGTTGTGATTAAATAATTCAAAAAGGGTACTGAAGTTTTTATTTCTCTTTCTATTTTTATTACAAGTAGCCCTATACAGAAAAGAGACGAAAAAGTCTCCTCAATTGAAAGAATAGGTAGTTGTAAATAGCACTCACTATATTCATACCACTACAACATCAATGTCTTATTGTTTCAATTATAAAGAAATTCCACCTCTAAAATAACATACCATACAATCAAATTATTAAAAGTCTCCTTATTGGAGAAGTCCTTGTTACCAATCACAAGGTGGTTGTCTTGTGATCCCAATTTACAAATTTAGAATTTTACTTCAATTTAGAGTTATGGAACTTTTTGGAAGGGTTAACTACAAGCTCATGTTATCCATAGAGCAAATAACAATACAAATGGGGAGGAAAATAAAATGAAAAATAAATAAGGAACAATGAAGACCAATAAAGAACAGAGAACAAAAACAATCCATTAAATTGAAGAAAAAACGTATTATCAATGAATCATCATCTGGGACCTTTCAGGGTTCTATCATGCTGATTCATCAAAGAAATGGAGACCAATGTATATAATTAGTATGGGTTCTTAAAATGGATGAATTCCAGGCTACTTTCTTTTATTTAAAAAATAGAATTTTAGTATCCATTGAAAATAATATGCATTAATCTATTTGTATTCTAATCTACTATTTTATTAATTTCAAAGGGTACTAAAATTATATTTTATAAATTAGTATAGGTTCCTGCTACACCTGAGCTTCAGCCCTGAAGTAAAAAACTTAAACAACATTTTCAAAAATTGAATACTCAAAAGACAAATTCATTATGATTTTGCTGAGAGCTGAATACAACTAGTCTTCAAATCATACTGATTCCAATTTCTAGTTCTAGAAAGGTTCTAATAGAAGCTTATTTTCAGTTTTAAGCTTCAAAGTTAAGAAAAGTCCAAACAAAAATGGAAGAAAATAGAGTGATTAATCAAGAAAAATCCGTCGCCGCTTTAAAACGAAATCAGCTAAAGTATTGTCTCAAATATTGTCTATATCTTAAATTTAAGTTCTATTCGTTGATAGATTCCGATCCACTTCAGCTGCCAAGCTACAAGGTTGAGTGTAAGTTGACTGAAATGAATATAAATTAACTGTTCACCCGATATAAGAGAAAAAGTCTTTGTCTTCATTTAAGATGTTTAGAGATTCCTATGTAACATGTTTTCTCTCCAATCACATCTCTCTCATCTCAATCACAAGTTCGAGAACTGAATGGGTTCTAGTTAGAGCTCTCTCCAAATCTCAATCTACAATATTCAGAACAGTTCAAACGAAATTTAAAACAACTCTTGAAACGATTACTGATGAAAATATCACTTTTATGATTTTCTGCGAAGTCTGTAGAATGCTGTGATCGCAAATCCTGATCCAAGCTCCAAGTTTCAAGCTAGAAGATTCAACGGATATTTCAAAAATCCGCATCCATACTTGAAAAAAAACAATGGCGAAGACTAAATAAAAGTGAAGACTAAATAAAATTCAGGTGAAGACTAAATAAAATTTAGGTGAAGACTGAATAGAATACTAAGTTCATCAAACCAATACATTTGAACAACAAATCTGTAGGCATGAATATCTTATTACAGGAACTTCCAAGCTGTTTGGAATGAAACCGTAATGAAATTTATTAATTAGAGGTCTGAGCTTATCGCACTCAATCTCTTTACCATTTTAATTCTATTTTGTGATACGTGAGAGTTCTAACACAATTGAGAAGCTGAGATTTGCTGGTAGACGTTAGACAATAATCGCTACTTTAGAGCAACAGTGAGACATCTTAAATTTTTCGTGTTTTAAGATTATGATGGTGTTCAAGTATTTATATTATATAGAATCAGAAAAAGTATCAAGTTGGGAAAATGGAATTTTTTCTAATGCATGAATGTTAATGCTTCATCAAGGTTTATTTTGTTGTAGAAAGAGGTAGCTTCAAATCCGAATCTCTATGTAGTTTTTGTCATGCAAATAGTTGCTTCATGAATGAAACTGTGAAGATTTGATGGGTGAGTAACCTATATAATTTTTCTCGTGAGAGAGTTGAAATTGAGAGAAGAGATAACCTGATGATTGACTGTAGAAAACTGAAAGTTTTTTGAGAAAATGGCTGACGTCGAATTATTTCATAATATATGCAGAGAGCATAGAATGTGTACTCATACATTATAGAATGCTACGTGGTACGTACAATAATTCCTCAACTAAATAAAACTTTTGAATATTAAATAAAATATAAATACATTTATTTTTTACTTATATTAAAAGTAGCACTACGAAAAAAACAGCAATTTGGAATATTGTATAGCTCATCCAATGAAAAGCTTGAATTAGCCATAAAAGTTCTTCTAAAAATACTCATGAATGATTCTTGAATCTAGGAAAAGGGAAGGCCAATATAAATAAATGTAGGCTGATGAACTAAAATTATTCCTTTGAATGCAATTAATCACAACTTTTCGTAAACATGTCCATTGTCTACCCGACAATGTGTATTATCTTTAGCCGAAATAATCCTGCAATATTAGCACATATTATCAGGTAATTTTCAACTTCGAGACCTATCGCATTATGGAATGAAATTTGCTTCTGATACAGGATTGATTGAATTCAACTTCTTCCAACGATCATTACAAACAAGTTCATAAGCTTTGGAAAAAACATTTGTTTGTCATATTCATAGATTGAAGAAGGAAGGACCAATATCTCATTAATTGAAGTTTGGCTTTTTCCATTAAAGTAACTTGTAAAGTTTCGGATGCCGATGTAAAAAGATGAATTCATACAATCAATCTGTCGTATTGGAAAAATACAGACTGTATTAACTGTCTAAAGTCGTTTAGTTATTTCAGTCCCCTTTGTTGAAATTGCTCTGTTTATTTCCACGACGACTGATGCTAATTTGTATGAATTCAACTTTCTTCAACGGTACCAAAAACTTTTAAAGCTACTTTGATGAACAAAGCCAGATTTAAATAGTGCGTTATTGATCCTTCCTCCAATCTATAAATATTATGACTGACAAAAGTTTTTTCTAAAGCTTATGAATTCACTAGACATTTGATTTTTAAATATTTCAAATATTAATAAAATTAGTAGAAGTGACGGTGATGTTGTGAAATCTCTCCATAATAAGAAAACAAAGATATTGTCGAATTTCACTAAAAATTTATTAAAAACTTTGAAACAGAACCATGGTTTCACGTAGTTTACCAACGCATCATCAGCTGTTTAAAGTTTTTAATAAATTTTTAGTGAAATTCGACAATATCTTTGTTTTCTTATTATTTCAAATATTATTATTAAATATCAGTACTTCATTGGTTCTCATGTTTTGGAACTATTCGAGTTTCATTTCACATCAATAAAACTTTTAGCTACTAAAAATAATTAGCTTGGATGTTTTCAATTCATTATTTCATGCATGAATAAGCACTTGTTGAATAACTAATTTACTCTTGACTTTTCTAATTGAGCAACAGCTCGTAATCCAACTCAGATTATTCAGCCAGTAGACGGCAGCAAATGCTGGGTAATATTCTAAACTCCGCCTTCCTTCTCCTGATTGGTCGACGGTTTGTGTTCTAATTCGCTATCAGCTGATAGACGGCAGCACATGCTGGATAATATTCTAAAATCCACTTACTCTCTCCTGATTGGTCGACAAACTCTGTCAATAGGTTGATTCAGCATTTGCTGAGTTATGAGTTTGAATATAAAGTTGACGATTAACTTTCTAAAGCAGAGATTATAGAATGTATGTACAATGTATAATGAGAGTATAGAATTCTATACTCTCTGATTGAGCTTTCAATACTGTTGGAAAAAGGGAAAACTTGCGCTTCAAAATGCACTGTAGCATACGCTTTTATAAATTGAGGAACATGATATAATGGAAATTTGATTGTGGGTTATGAAGAGATATTCATTAAACTATGAATCAAGCAATTAGAAATTATTGTCGGGTTCAAGAACTTGAATCCAGAATTAAAATATTAACTTTCATCTTTTACTCATCGTATTCAGAACGAGGCTTGCAAGATTCTAGTAATGTTTATCGACTAGGAGTTATTATCATTCTTTGATAAAATAACATCGAAACCATCTAATGAAGCTGTATAAAAACCTACTGCATAAGTTGAAAAACATTTTGTAAATCTGTCATGCCATATTTAATATTAAATAAGGAATAGATACAAATTCATCTTAACTCTGTGTAAGAGAAGTTTTCAGAACTATCAAAATATTCAGATTCATATATGAGGCAGGAATATTTTTCCACAACCTACGAGCTTAAATTACATTCTTAATAATAATTAATGAAAACGTATGATACGGATGATTATTTGTGAATCAAATGTTTTTCTCGATTCGCCCTTTGCTTGAGGTATTTGAGACTTAATAGATTCAAAACGTAAATCGAATTATGTCTAAAGACTTCACATAAATTCCTGCTGATTTTCATTCATGGTTTTTTTAGCCATTTGTAATCAAATGAATGAGTTGAGAAAGTATACGTTAAATTTGCAGTTGTAGAAGTGTTCACAATTCGAGACCTGTATACATTTGTTCTATCTCATCTGGCATCAATTTTTTTGCTTTAACTCACATTCAATTAATTCGCAATTGACTCAAATGGAGAGATTAAGTGAAAAGAGCTCTAAACCTTTTCAATACAAAATGGAAACTATGCATGAACACTCCAGTTTATGTTTGGAGATGAATGGATGATTTCTTCGGAATTTCGAAAACGATTCTCAAATTAGTCTTAATTCGAGTGTAAGTCGAATAGCAACTATTCTCAAATAGAATACTATTTATT